>NW_006239153.1:394658-417873 GCF_000226075.1 Solanum tuberosum
CAAAATCAAACTAATTAACTCAAGAAATACCGAAATTCAAACAAATCCTAAGATACCCTAATTCAAACTAACCCGAACATTAAAACTTTCAATTAACAATCAAGAAACACAAACTAACAAACAAATAATCCCTAATTCAAACGAACAATCAATAAACTAATTACAATTAAATAACTAACAAAATCAAATAAATAAAAAATAATTGAATTTTTTAATAATAAATAAAGCCCTAACCTTAAAGGAGAAGGAGAGAATGAAGAGAGAGGGGAAGGAGGTGGCGGCGGCAGCTCCGGCAGGTGAGACGGTGGCGGCAGCTCCGGCAGGTGAGACAGCGGCGGCAGCTCTTCACGACTCCAATCGATTGCAGCAATTGACGGAGGGACGGAGGCAGCGAAGTGGAGAGAAGGAGAGGAGAGGATTTGAGAAATGAGAAATGGGGGAGAATGGGGAAGATTACCTCTGTATGTAGCAGATATTTATTGAAAAGTGACGGATATCGTCTCTAAGTCCGTCGCTTTTCATTCAATAGTTGACCAAACAATTTGACCAAAAAACGACAGATATAGAAACGTTGTCCGTCGCTTATTTAAAATATTTGACCAAATAATTTGACCAAGAAGCGACAGACATAAAGATGTTGTCCGTCGCTTTTCAATAAAAAAATAATTAGTAAAATAAAAAAATTCAAAAGCGACAGACAGCATGGCTATTGTTAAATTTATATATAATTATTTTTAAATAAAAGCGACGAAGAGTGTCTATAATTATATTAAATAAATAATTATTAATTTTATATATATTTGGAGTGAAAATCCACTAAAAAAAGTGACAGACTAAGAGATGTTGTCCGTCGCTTTTTATAAAATAATTTAAAAAATAATTATTTTTATTAAAAAGCGATAGACAGTGTGGCAAATGGCATCACTTTTTGGAGCGACGCCGTCCGTCACTTTTCTGTCTATCGTTTTTTAGCAATTTTTTAGTAATGAATAAAACTTGGAGAACTATAAATTCGCCTACTACAAAGAGCACTTTTTCGATACAAGACACACAAAATCAATCCAATGATGATATTCGTGAAGAGATGGAACAATTGAGAACTGAGATTTGCTTAGTACTGAAACATGTGTGTGCGAATATGAAAAAAGGTAATTAAGTACATTATCAAAATAGAGCTCCACCAGCTGATGAGTATAAGTATGAAGAGGATGCAAATCATATTAATGACTAGATGGGGGCTTTTCAGACTAATGCACAAGGATCATTCAGGATAATTGGCGCTAAGTTCAAGGAAATCAAGGTCAGAATTTTAGTAATTACAATCGTGAAGGGAAATATAACTGTGATATCAATTACAATATGCACGGGTATAGTAATAGAAACGATAAGAGTGGAGCTTATATTCCACTAAGGAATCAAGACGAAGGATCAAGTTTGAATCACATTATGGATATGATGGCTAAGATGATGAAAAGGTTTGACTCGACTGATGAAAATGTGAAAGAGATGTGTAATGACTTATTGATCATTGGGCAAAAGGTAGAATCACATGTAGTATGGGTTAGACATATTGAGTAGCAGCTGAGCCAATTATGCAAATCCGCACCAACAAGGAACACTTCCCAGCAATACCATTCAAAATCCAAAGAATGATGGACACTGCATGGTAGTTACTAATAGGAGTGGAAAACACACTATGGACCTTCCTTTGCTGAACGGTGTGGAAAGGGCAAAGGAACTGGAAGAGGAAGAAGTTGAGGCAGTGAAATACTCTAAATGAGAAAGAAGCGGAAGTGACTCAAATGATCATTACAATGCCTACGCCCCCCGCCATCTTTTCCTTAAAGATTGGTCAAGAAAATTGAAGAAGGAAAGTATCGCAAACTTATATCCATGTTAAAGCAGTTATCGATAAATGTTCTTTTGATTGAAGCGCTAGAATAGATACTCGACTATGGTGAGTTCATGAAGGATCTTGTGACCAAAATGAGGGTTGCCAGTTCTGAAGGTGATGATAAGTTACAACATCGTAGTGCCATTGCTACTAGATCGATAGTACAAAATAGGAGGATCCAAGATCTTTTACTATCCCATGTACCATTGACATGCTACACTTTGCTAAGGCTCTATGTGACTTGGGTGCTAGCATAAATCTAATGCCGCTGTCTGTATTCAAGAACTAGGGATTGGGAGCCCCCAAACCGACTGCAATGCGACTACTTATGGATGATCGGATTGTAAATAAATCAATAGGGGTACTACAAGATGTTCTTGTTAAAGTTGAGGCATTTTTATTTTCAGTGGAATTTGTGATATTAGAATGTGAGGTTGACTTTGAAGTGCCTATAATCTTGGGGAGACCATTTCTTGCTACGGGGCATGCTTTAGTTGATATGGAAAGAAGGCAGATGAAATTTTGATTGAACAATAAGAAAGTGACATTTAATATGTGCAAATCAATGAATCATCGAAGTGATCATAAAGAAGTATATGTTGGTAAATTATACTGTTGAGGATAAACCAAACGTGTCTATTGATGAGAGATTAGGTGTGAAGCACTAACTGTCGTGATTATGAATTCTGATGTGACTGCATTGATGGGTATGAAGAGTTAGCTGCTTCACTTAGTGGGGGTGGATTACACTCATCACCCACCAAAGAAGTTTGATCTAAATATGAAGAATCGAGAAACTCCACCTGTAAACCCATCTCTTGATGAGCCTCCAATGTTGGAGCTTAAGACTTTTCTATCTCATTTGCGGTATGTGTTCTTGGGCTAAAATTGTACTTTGCCAGTTATTATTGCTACTAATTTGAATGAAGGGCAAGTAGAGGCTTTGATATCAGTGTTGAAGAGGTTCAAAAGGGAAATTGGATGGACGATTGTTGATATTATTAGTATTCCATCAGGTATATGTTCTCAGAAGATCCAACTCATGCCTGATAGTAAACCAAGTATTGAGCATCAGAGAAAATTGAATCCACCAATGCAAGAAGTTGTGAAAAAGGAGATTATCAAGTGGTTCACCGACAACAATTGGATATGTCTGGTTCAGTGTGTGCCAAAAAAGGGAGGGATCATTGTGGTTCCTAACATAAAGAATGAGCTTGTCCTGATGAGGCTTGGTATTGGTTGGAGGGTTTGTATGGATTATCACAACTTGAATGCATGGACAAAGAAATATCACTTCCCAATGTCGTTCATGGACCAAATGTTAGATCGTCTTGCTAGAAAGGGTTGGCACTATTTTCTCGATGGGTATTAAGGCAATAACCAAATATCAGTCACAAGGGAAGACCAAGAGAACCACTTTTCACTTTTCCCTATGGAACGTTTAAATTCGAGAATGCCATTCGGACTGTGTAATGCACCGATGACATTTCAAAGCTGCATAATGTCTATTTTTTCTATTATGGTAGAAGATACCATCGAGGTATTTATGGATCACTTCTCAGTGGTTGGTAACTCGTTTGACGATTTCTTGGTACACTTAGGTGACATTCTGAAATGATGTGAAGAGTGTAATCTCATGCTGAACTGGGAAAATGCCACTTTATTGTCAAGGAAGGTATAATTATCGGTCATCGAATCTCTCAAAAAGGTATCAAGGTTGATAGAGCAAACGTTGTGGTGATTGAAAATTTTCCACCATTTATCTCTATTAAGGTGTTAGAAACTTTTTAGAGCATGTTGTTTTTTTTATAGAGGTTTATTAAAGATTTCTCAAAAATTTCATACACATCGTGCAAGTTGCCTGACAAGGAGACAAAATATGAGTTTGATGATGCTTGTCTAAAATCATTTGAGGAGCTGAAACAGAAGTTGATTTCTGCATTGACCATTATTTCACCAGATTGGGGACAACCGTTAGAAGTTATGTGTGATGCGAGTGGGGTGGCACTTTGCGTAGTATTGGGAAAAGGCCATAAAAGATTCTTCATCCCATATATTATGCGAGCAAAGTCCTGAATGTTGCTCAAAAGAACTATACTGTCACCGAACAAGAATTTATTGTTGTAATCGTCGCGTTTGAAAACTTTAGATCCTATTTGGTTGGCGCTAAAGTCATTGTGCACACTGATAATTCAACATTGAGGTATTTTAGGGAAAACGAGGATGAAAAATCAAGACTAATTTGATGGATGGTATTGTTGCAAGAATTAAATTTTGAGGTAAAAGATAGAAAGGGAACGGAAAATCATGTTGTTGATCACTTGTCTAGATTAGAGGAAGAGGCAATGTTTAAGTTAACTAATGGAGTTAAAATTGATGATATGTTCCCAAACGAATAGGTTTTGGCTGCTTCTTTTGATCTTATCCCTTGGTTCACAGATTTCGCTAATTAATTGGCGAGGGTGTGGTGCCTTCGGATTTGTCATTCCACCAAAGAAGAAAATTCATGTCTGATGTGAAAAAGGTTTTCTAGGAAGATCCCTATTTGTTTCGTATATGCACCGATGGGATTATTTGTCGTTGTGTTCCTGAGGTAGAGATGATGAGTATATTGGAGGCTTTCCATTCATATCATATTGGTGGCCATCATAGTGCTATCTGAACTACTCATAAGATATTGTAGAGCGGTTATTATTGGCCTACTATCCACCAAGATTCTCATGATTTCACCAAGTCTTGTTATTGTTGTCAAAGAGAAAGAGGTATTTCAAGGAATGAAGAACTCCCACTGACTCATATTCTGGTGATTGAAGTGTTTGATGTTTGGGGCCTTGACTTTATGGGTCCATTTGTGAGTTCAAATGGGATGAAGTACATACTTGTGGTGGTTGACTATCTATCTAAATGGGTGGAAGCTGTCGTACTTTTGAACAATGAAGGAAAGGGTTTCGTCACATTCCTGAAAAGAATATCTTCTCCAGATATGGTACACCAAGGGCGATTATCAGTGATGGAGGTTCTCACTTTTGTAATAATCTGTTCAAGGTGTTGCTTGAAAAGTATGGTGTTCGACACAATGTAGAAACTCCGTCTCATCTGCAGTCCAGTGGGATAGTTGAAGTGTCAAATAGAGAGATTAAGAAAATCCTTGCAAAGACTATGAATGTGAACCAAACTGATTGGTCGAGAATGCTTGATGATTCTCTATAGCCCTATCACACTGCATTAAAGACTCCCATAGGTATGTCTCGCTACCAACTTGTGTTTGGGATGTCTTGTCACTTTATTCTACAGTTAGAGCATAAAGCGATGTGGGCACTAAAGAAGTTGAATCTAGATTGGGATGCTGCATCAAATCAGAGATCGAATAAGTTGAATGAACTTGATGAGTTTTGCCTAAAAGCATATGAAAGTTCAGCTTTGTATAAAGAAAAGATGAAGAAGTACCATGATCTAAAGATCGAAAAGCATGAATTTGCTTCCGGTGATTTGTTACTGCTTTTCAATCAAGGTTGCGCTTATTTCATGGCAAGCTCAAATCAAAATAGACTGGACCATTTAGAGGTGTACAAGTATTTTCCCACGAAGCGGTTGAACTTGAGAATGAGAAAGGAACAAGATTCAAGGTGAATGGTTAGAGGATCAAAATCTACTTGGGTCAACCAGAGGAGGTCAAATAGGTGATCAAAGAATGGGATGTTAATGAAGTCTGAGTAGTCAAGGAATTTGCTTCATGCTGCGACGTAAAATCAAGTGCTACTTGGGAGGCAACCTAAGATATAATCTAGCGAGTTTGAAAGTTATTTTTATGTTTTTAAGTTTGAGTTTTGGTTAGAATAGGTTAGTCTAGGTTCCATGTCCAAAAAGTGTCAAGAAAATGTAAAAGGAAGTCCCAATATTTGCTACATGTGCAGAAAAGAAAGAAAAATCTGGAAAAACTTCAAAGTGTAGAAAGTCCTACGGGTCGTAGAGAAACTGGCACACTGCAGGCCTGATATGTAGAAACTTGGTGTAAGGTATGTCATTGAGGACTTGTTCTACGGTTCCCATCTACGAGTCATTGTTCATTCAATGAACCGTAGATGGAATCCATAGAAAAACTTTAAGTTTACCGGTGCACAGTACAAACCGTATAAACTTTGACGGTCTGTAGACTGCACTCATAGACCCTAGGTATGTTTCCTAAATTTTTGCTAAGTGGTGAATGGAATGACGGAGGCCATCTACGGAACATAGGAATGACTACGGACCATAGACGAGCTTTAATCAAAACTTTCCTACGTAAAATAACCCGACCCGCGACCCCTTCCAAATAAAACCCCCAAAATTCAAATTCACTCCCCATTTACTACATTCTCAATCGTTACAACCCTCAAACCCTTAAACGCCTTGATCTTTCCCACCCTTTCACATACAAAATCAATCCCTTAAAATTCCAACTCTTACGATATTAACCCTTGCTCATTTTTTTTCTTCTCTGACTTCCTTTCTTACATTTTCCCAAAATTTTCATTTGTCATAATCAAGGCAGCCGCGGGTCAGGGCAATCATCAAGTTGGTCCTCAAGTTCTAGACATCTAAGTGGAGATACACTCATACAACTTTGAAATTCATCTAAAGTTATGAAATTCAGCCTAACTAGATTCAATTAGTAAAATTCGAAGTTGCTACTTGACCGAGGGTGTGTGATGCTTGTTTTGTACGCCTAAATTAATTAAATCATACCCTTGGGATGAAAGTAGAAGTGAGTGTTGTCGATTATGTGTAAATATGTTACCAAATTGCTCCAAATTGTGTTCTTGACTTAGGGTTTATGTTGGTGCTATTTGTTGTATTTTGAGTAAATGACAAGTGTAAGCCCTAAGGATGAAGGATATACTTACAAATTGTTATGATGAAATGTATCATCCAGACTAGGATAGGATGGGTTGATATTGAAATTGTGTAAATGCATAAAATTTGATCCTCAACTACTAAAATTAGGGTCGACGACTTCAATCTACGGGTCGTAGGAGTTCCTACTAACCGTAGATCAGTCCCGTCATCCTAAATCACAAAACAACAGCCTAAGTTTGGAATGACGGTGTGACTAACGATCCGTAGTTACTTTGATTAACCGTACTGGTGCACCATCATTCCAACTTTAGAATCTAAAAAGTTGATTCCTTTCCTACAGTTGGGTCCTACGGCCCATGGAAGCATCTACAGTCCGTAAAAGCCAATTGTAGGGCCAATAACAATATACTTTTCTGCATTTTTTAAATTTTCTTTTGGTTTCGTAGTTTGATTTCAATTCTTTAATTGCTTTTATTTTGTATGTTTGTGTAATAATGACTCCTCTACAAGTACAATGCCACCTAAGAAGACAAATACTTACCAAAGAAGGTGGAAGTCTAAGTCCACCGCACCTTCAGCCCGACATCAACTTATTGATGAAAGCTCCGATGATGAACAAAGTGTGTCTGAATTCAATCCGGGAACCCATAATAATTTGCCTAAGTCATCCCGGACTACTCATCAACAAGCAGGGCAGCTTGACATAGTTCTGACACTAGATAAGCCGGAGTTCACTAGCAAAATAGTGCTTCCCAGTCTGAGGAGGGAGCACAAATTTTGGGGAGTCACAACAAGTGGCAGCCTCAGGTTCACAGTGTGCAGCCTAGTCCAAGTCAGGCTCCAGCTATGATTCAATTGCAGCATCTTCTTCTGATGCGTCAGAGTTCGAAGACCGACATGATACAGCCCCTACTCGAGCTTCTGAGCCTATACAGATCACCGATGAGCCTAATTGATGGTGTGTGGAGGGCATGCTCTAGATTCATATTGATTCCATCAGGCAAAACGCACAACAAAAACATGCCCGGCCTATTACACACGAGCTACACGTTCTTACAGGCAGCCTCCACACTGTGCTAGCCATCATGAGCTATTTCAGAGGAACTGGTGTGAGTGGATAACAGAGGAACCAGGAAAATATAGCCTATCATGGTACGAGAATTCTATGCAGCCACACTGAAGAATGCCCTGCTTCAACAAGCTAAGGAGCTAGACCATCCTCCACTTTATCCACACAAGTACGGTACATCCCCGTAAGTTTATAGAGGCCACCATCCACAATTTTTTATGGCCCATCCCATGAGAAGCCGATCAATATGGCTTGGTTTCACTACCGAATGAAGTTGGTCCAGAATAAAGATGCCATGAGAGTTACCGGGAAGAGAGAGTCCTTGCTATGATGGGTTGCAGGACCATTGTTTAGTAGGTGGCGGATGCCGAGTGGGTTAGGGACTTAACGATCACTATCAAGAAGACCACATTAAATTTTGCAGCCATGCTTTGGTTGTCCATTGTCTAGGCTAGATTGTGTGCTACGATGGCAAATAATCATTTGACGCTAGAACGGGCAGTGATGATAGCCCGTTTGATGGCTGGGCATGAGTTCAATATTGCCCAGGTGATTATAGCTGAGATCCATGAGAGAGAATTTCGAAAGACCACTACTCTTCTGTTTCCTTTCTTGATATTCATGTTGTGCACAGAGGCTACTGTATTGGTATATCATATTGACCAGTATATAGAGGTTACTAAGACCGTGGATGTCGATCTAATTCGGGATGAGGCAAACCCTGTGATAACAGTCAAATCACTCGCAAAAACCAATTAAAAGAGTGAGTAGTCAGTGTCAATAAAAACCCAACAAAGATTCAGGGTCGAATTCACAAGGAATGGTATGCGGTTAAGAATATAATTGGGAAAAAGATCTCAAATATATCCGAACTTTGACCGAAATTGATGTAACAATACCAAACTTTGAAAAGGACCTTTTACCCCCGTGCACTATCTAATAGTGTATTTTAAAGGTATTTATGTGCCCACATGGACATCATAAATATTACATCATTATAAATAGTAATGTGTCCACGTGGGTACATATATACCTTTAAAATACACTATTAAATAGTGCAGGGGGTAAAAGGTCCTCCATAAAGTGTGGTATCGTAACAACAATTTCGGCCAAAGTTGAAGTATTTTTCAGACCTTTTTTCCCAATATAATTATAGAATTAACAAGCAATTAATTCAATTGAAGTTGAAATAAGAACAAATTGGTGGAGAAGTCCACCAATTTTAATAGAACTAATTCTGAAACTCAATTATCAAACTGGAAATAATTGATGACTCTCAAAACTAAGGGAATCTTGGGGTGTGGGTATTAGTTGGTTATTTAACTTGGGATGTAGTAGAATTGATCAATATGGCTATTTAATCACAAATAAGCTAGGTCATCATCAATGATGCTAATCTTCTTTCGATCTCAAAACATCCTTGCATAGAATCTCCTTTCAGTGTCATCAATATGACATTCAAAACAACACAAAACCTTAGGACTGCAACTAAGTACTTTAACTACAACTATTGAACATATTACCTGGCAATCAATCAAATTTGTGATTAACATCCATAAACAAAGCAATTGAATAATACTTATTAAATTAAATCAACACCAAACCTCATAATCACACCCTAAGAGATTGGGGTTTTAGTCACAAATTGCAAAGTGTAAATAGATTATACCTTGCATGAAATAAGCCATGGGTAGCCTGAATTTGAGTATTTAAAAGCAAACCCACTTCGAATCCAACTTCAATTTCCAAAATTTCAGTTTACACAATTAAGAGAATGAACAATAAATTGTGTTCTTTCTCAATGGAAAATGTTTTTCTCTCTAGAAAGTTTAGAATATTTCTCTCAATTTTTCCACACACTCTTTCTCTCTCCTGTGGGCTTTTTATAGTTTCCCAATATTTTTCCCAAAAACTAGTTCCATGTCATTTTTGGCGACGTTAGCTCAGTTTTCCCACTACATTTAGCGAATCACCCTTCTTCCTTTGGTTCACCTTTTCCCTGCTTCAAGTTTCAACTGTTTGAGTCTCACTAGGCGATCCCGTTAGAGTTCACTTTTCCAACTTTGGTGAATCGCCGATCTTCACCTTGTATTTCTCTTTTAGCCATTGTTTTATCTTTCAAAACTATCAGATTCGGCGACATCTTTTCACCTTGCCTTGTGTCTTTTGGTGAATCGCCCTTCTTGTCTCGCTTTACCGATTTACCCTGAAGGCTGAATTAATGCACTGTCAATTTAGGTGACTACAGATTGCTTTGGCGACTCGCCCTTCTCAATAGGTGATCAACAACATTTTTTTTGCACTTCTATTTTCAATTTTTTCCCATTCTTTTAAACATCGATCCTTGCCTTGTCTAATTGCCTTCATAGTTGCAAATCAATATTCTATAAGAAAAGGAAAAAAAATAAGGCATTGAGGACACTAATTATTGAGCTAAATGAACCCTAAATGAGTGCACATCTACCACTCATCAACACCCACAGCTTAAACTTTTTCTTGTCCTCAAGTAAATCAAGAACACAATAAGTTCAATAAGAGTGTTGAAAACAGTACTCCATGAGAGCTAGCATGCAAGATCCATAGCAAGACTACTCGCAATGGTGTGTTACCTTCAATCATGATAAAAAAAAAACTTCAAATGATGACTAGTTGCTCTTAACACAGACTCAAGCTAACTTTAGTTCCATGTCTAATGCAAGAAGATGTTTTACCAAATGCTTTCACGTGCCCTCACATCAAGAACGATTTCATGCTCTCACAAAGCAATTTCAACAAGGTATAAGGAATCAATGCAACTCTCATTCTCTCAAAAAAGAAATACATGCAAGATTTTTCCCATAGGTTTGCCCATATTTTCCAATCATCACATAATTAAAGATCTCAAGGGTCTTTTATGCTTGTAATGGGGATGAAGGTTAAGGTATGGTTAATTAGGATTGGTGACTTCACCTTTCCAAAGCATTTTTGTAATCATTATCACCTCTTCTCAAGTTTTTTCCTTCTTTTCGTTTGAGCACTCAACCCTTGACTTTTCATTCACTTTATTTTGAATCCCCATTTTATTTCATTCACTCCATTTTTTCATTTTAATTTTTCATTCAAGCATTTTCTTATTTTGTTTTTCTCTTTTTTTTTAATAAAGAGGGGTTCCTTCATTTTAGTAAAACTTTCGAAGTTCGGCCTTCAATCATCTTTCTTTTTCCTTTACTTGGCTTTCATTCATCCTTCTTTTCTACACCCCCAACTTAAGCTTTTGGCTTAAGTTGGCTATTAAAACATTACAATACTTCCAAAAGGATTTTTGGTGAGAGGGTATGGATAATTTAGTTCAAGAGGTGTCTTTTGGTTGAAAAAAAATGGGTTAGGCCCAAATGGTGCCAAAATGGATTCACACCCTCACAAGGTAGTCACAAAGGATTTATAGATAATTTGGTTCACTCTTTCAATTGGTTGCCAAGATCATGTCTAACATTCACCAAGATTTACATTATTGGGCTAACAAGGAAAATTTTAGGATTCCACATACACGATTTCAAGTAAGCCCTCACCACTCATGTCACTTTGAAATACACTCATTTAGCACATCCCAGAAAGATCAAAAGCATACATACAATATTCATTGCAAGGCTCATATCGAAACACAATTAGTCAACAAAAGATTCATAGAGATTGCTCAAAGGCTTAACCACGTCGATTTCATTCTCGGAACATCAACACTTCACATCATGCTCATCATGAGTACTTTTAAAGACATCGATATTGAACACAATCAATCCTAAAATTGTTATCAATGAAAACCTTAAGAATTTCATGACTTTAAAACTCATGGGGGTTGCAATCATCAAAAGGGAGAATGAAAAAGAAATATAGAGACACATTTACCCAAAAGAGCACTCTAATATAAAGTAATACTCCAATAGTTCAAAATGGGAATATTGGCACGAAGGCTCTCACCCACCAAAAACAAAAGAGCAGTGCCCTCAGTGCACAAAAATGATATAAATAGATGAGGGTAAGAGCACTCCTTGAGCAATCACTAGTACTGATCATTGCCGACCTTAGTTGGTGAGTCGCTGATTGGACTCACATCACCTATCGTGGCTGTAGACGTTGGACAATATTTCCTTCACGTCGGTGGTCTACCCTTTGATCGTTAAAGTTTCATGGGCGTAACGTCTTCTCTGGTATGAACATCACTGAGATTACAAGTGTGCTTGCCATTCTAAATGCTTAACTAGGTGGACTGTAGTGAGTTCGCCTAACGATACAGGCGCATCGCCTTGTGGGTGATGGACATCACCGAAATAGACAGTAAGCACCTAAAGTTGAGCTTCCCAAAGGGCGAGCCTTTTGGAGCTTTGCCTACTGTACTCAGTGAATCACCAAGTTTCCCGTACCATCACCTAGTACTCCATGCCTGCACATGTGAACACTTACGTTATTGAAAACAACTAACACTTAGGTTGCCTCCCAAGGAGCGCCTAACTTAACGTCATGGCAGAACATGGATATGTTCTTCAAACATCATCTAAATACACCACTTCAACCGTTGTCACATCATGATCTTCCCTAAGTATGCTTTCAATCTTTTTCCATTGACTGTGAATTGCTCCTCTTTTGCATCTTCAATTTCAATCGCACTTTTTCCATACACACGTGGGATAGTGTGTGGACCAATCCACTGGATTTGAGTTTTCCAGGGAAAAGTTTTAACCTAGAAATGAATAGTAAGACTAACTCCCCCCGAAACTCGTAGGGTAGTATCTTTGCATCGTGCCACCTTTAAACTTTCTCCTTATATAGTTCAGAACCTTCATAGGCCTACAAACAAAATTCATCAAGTTCAAGGAGTTAGTGCACACGGTCTCTGGAGGCTGCCTCCTAATTCATATTTATATTTTTTAATGCCCACAACGCCTTGTATTCCAATTTAATTAGAAGATCACAAGCTTTCCCAAAAAATAACTTATAGAGAGACTTAAATGTCGTACAGTAGGCCCAAAGTGCATCATCAAGCTTGCTAGGCCTGACAGTATGATGGACATTCAGTGTTTTGACCAAGATGCTCTTTATTTCTCGATTAGACACTACAACTTGTTCGCTGGATTGTGGATAGTATGGTGTTACCACTTTATGCTTGACCCCATATATAAAGAGGAGGGCTGGGAATATGATCCACCATCGCTTATAATAGCCCTTCGGGTACAATTTTTTTTGAAGATGTTCTTTTGGAGGAACTTTGTAACACTTCACGCTTCATTGTTTGGTAATGCTATTGCTTCTACTCATTTGGAGTCATAATCAATTACTACAAAGATGTACTTATTCCCAAAAGATCTAGGAAAAGGTCCAATGAAGTCAATCCCCCAAACATCGAACAATTCAATCTCAAGGATTTGTGAAAGTGGCAATTCATGTCTCTTAGATATACTCCCTTGCAATAAACATTAGACACAATATTTGCAAAACGCGTGAGCATCCCTAAAAAGAGTAGGCAAATAGTAACCACATTGTAAAAACTTAAAGGCTATACGACTGCTCCCATGATGACCACTTGTCGGTGATGCATGATATGCTTCAAGGATCTCATTCACTTCCACTTCTGGAATACAATGCCGAATGACATTATCATCACATTCTCTAAAAAGGAAAGGTTCATACCATACATACTTCTTCACATCAAATAGGAATTTCATCTTTTGATGGCCATTCGAATCATCAGGTAACATGCCACACACAATAAAATTTGCAAATTCACCAGACCAAAGAACATAGGGTGTAGAAATTACCATTACCGATTAATCCGAGAAAGCATCATCAATGTCTTTTTCTTCAGCCACTCTAGCATTTTCCTCCAACTTTGAAAAATGGTCAGTTGCTTAGTTTTCACACCCCTTCCTATCTTTTTCCTCAAAGTCAAACTCTTGAAGGAGTAAGACTCATCGAATTAGTCTTGGCTTAGCCTCTTTCTTAGCCATTAGGTACCCATGCATAGACTATCAGAAACTCAATTCTTGGAATGAAAAATACCACTTCCCAATGCCCTTCATTGATCAAATGCTTTATAGGCTTGCCGAAGAGGGGTGGTATATCTTTCTCCATGCACATCACTTCAAAAAAGAGATTCTAATCGGGGGCAATGATTATTGGGGATGATATAAGTTTATCCTTGAGTGTTTTGAAAGCCACTATGCAAGAGTCATCGAAGACAAATGTGCTTTGTTTCTCAAGGTGTCTACACAATGGGATAGAAATTTTTGAAAATTCCTTGATGAACCGTAATAGAACCCGACATGACCAAAAAAACTCCTCACACCTTTTACCAAAATTGTGGGAGGTAACTTCTCAATTACTTGGATTTTCTTTTGGTCAACCTCAATACCATCCCCGGATATTTTATGTCCAAGCATAATTTTCTCATTCACCATAAAGTGGAACTTCTCCCAGTTAAGGACCAAAATTGAATACACACACCTTTTAAACACCATCTCCAAATACCTCAAACATTCTTCAAAAGAGGCCCCAACAATAGAGAAATCATCGATGAACATTTCCATGGAATCCTCAATCGTATTGGCAAAGATTGAGAGCATACATTGTTGAAAGTTAGTCGGAGCATTACATAGCCCAAATGGCATTCACTTGAAAGGAATGTGCCATAACGATATGTAAAAGTTGTCTTTTCTTGATCCTCCAGTGCAATGGAATTTTGGTTGTGCCCATAATATTCATCGAGAAAGCAATATTTCCCCTTTCCGGCAAACCTATCAAGCAGTTGATCAATGAAATGCATGGGAAGTGGTCTTTTACATTCCAAGAATTGATTTTCTGATAGTGCATGCATACACACCATCCGGTGACGGGTCTAGTGGTAACTAATTCAACTTTTTCATTGGGAACTACCATGATACCACACTTTTTCGGCACACATTGTATCGGGCTTACCCATTGGCTGTCCGAAATTGGGAAGATAACTCCCGCATCTAACCATTTAATAATTTCCTTCTTCACCACTTCTTGCATTTGAGGATTTAATATTCATTGGTGTTCAATGGATGGTTTGAAATCTTCCACCAAATTTATTTTGTGAGTGCATACGCCTGTCGAAATACCCAAAATATCGGTGATTGATCACCCCAAAGCTTTAATATGCCTCTTCAACACTATGACTAACAATTCCACTTGTCATTGTTTAAGGTCACTTTCAATAACTACCGGAAGTGTGTTATCGGCCCCCAAGAAGACATACTTAAGATGAGGCGGGAGCTCTTTAAACTCTAATTTTTATGGTTCAATGAGTGATGGTTTTGCTGGTGGTGCTTCTCAACTAGAGAAGTCGAGGTCGAGTTTAGCTTTTAAAGATTTATGTGAACCCACACCTAGAAGAGTAGCCACGGTCCCATCATACTCGCTGGCCTCATCTTGGACATAATTAAATAGCACTTGAGCCAAAGGCTCCCTACAATAGGCTGCACTTCTAATTCTTTCTACAGCTTCGTCGATTTGATCCAAGTGAGACGCAATATGCATGTCACTTGGATATTTCATGGATTCTGGAGTATTAAAGTTAACCACCTCCTCATTGACTCAGAATTTCAACTCACCAACCTCTACATCAACTAACATCTTGCCCGTAGCTAAAAATGGTCTACCAAGAATAATTGGCTTGTCAACATCAATCTCATAATCAAGTACCACAAAATCAGCGGGGAACACAAATTTGTCAACCTGCACTAGCACATCATAGACTACACCCACTAAATTATTTACGGAATAATCGACCATTAAAAGTCTCATTTTTATTGGCTTCAGTTTCTAAAGCCCAAGTTGATCAAATACCATCAATGGAATTAAATTTATACTTGCACCAAGATTACATAAAGCTTTTGCAAAAATACACTTACCAATAGTGCACGGAATCGTGAAATCTCCAGGGTCATCTCTCTTGAGGACATCATTCTTTTCCATTACCGCACCACATATTTGTGGTAGTTCGATGGTTTCACAATCTATCACCCTCTTCTTGGTCACCAAATATTTCATGAATTTAGCAAAACCCGACATTTCGGTCAAGGCATCCACCAAAGGGATATTCACTTTCAAATCTTTCACTATATCCACGAACTTTAGAAATTTTGCATTGTTGTTGTTCTTCTTCTTCAATATATGGGGGAATGGGGGTGTAATCTTGATTTGAGGTAATGTAGAACAAGTCTCAACACCACTTTTTCTCACATTTAGTTTTTGTTCACCATCTGCTTCTTTTTCTTTAATGTTATCCATATCCTTAGGTGATTCGTTATCGGCAACCACCTCTTGCTCCTTTGAGCTTTTGGGGTTTGTTACTTCTTGCAATGTTTTACCACTTCTAGTAACAATAGCTAAAGTTTGGACTTAATCCAATCTTCTGGATTCACCTTTGTATGAGATGCTTCACACTCATAGGAGTTAGGGTACACAAGAGTGGTCAGCTGATTTATCTTTTCTTCAAGTGTCTTGATGGACGATGAATGTGAGACAACAGTAGTAGATAAAGGTGAAACGTCACTCTTCATCCCTTGCAAAATCATGTCGGAACCCTCCACCGTGTTAAGAATTTTGGCCAACAAATCATTAGCGTGATTTTTCATTGGTTAATGATGACGTTAATATTTAATTTCTTCACCTTCCCCTCTGCGACATCTCTTATCAATCCCATTGGTCCAACTTTGTTTTCCAACAATCTTAAGATAACTTGGCCAAAAACCCTCCGATTATCTTCATCTCATGTACCTCTCTTCATCATATCCACCCCGAGATATCTAATTTATTGGGTTTTCTTCTTCATTATGAACATGCTCGGATAACATTTCAAACTAGGTGGTCAACAAAGTAATGCTTTTATCAAGCTCTTGGTTTTTTTCTTCTTGTTACTTGAATGCTCCCAAATGTGGAAGTTGACACATAATCATCACATGTGCACCAAGATTGCTTTATTTTGGTCATTTCATCAACTAACTTTACTGCTTCAGTGAATGATTGTTTGATGATACCTCCTCGCACAAGATGATCAACCAATCCCTTATTTAAAACATCAAGACTATGGTAAAAGTATTGCAATAGTAGCTCATTCGGGGAACCATGTTTGGGGCATTGAGACAATACTCGCTTAAAACGTATCCATGTTTTATGGAATGGTTCCTCATTCATCCTTTCAAAATTTTAGATGTTGTTCCTTAACCTTATAAATCTGGACGAAGGAAAGAACCTCTCAAGGAAGTTCCTTCCGCCCTTCCCATGAGGTGATAGACATTCTTGGCAATTCAATTAGCCATGTAGTTGCGTTTTTCCTGTTAAGGAAAAGGAAAATAATCTTAGCCACATTGATTCTTGTGAGATGCCTTGTGTTGAAAATCAATTACAAACACTTGAAAATATTTGGAGATTCTCATTAGGATCTTCTTGTTCTAGACCCCCAAATAAACCTTCCACGTTAATCAGCTGCAACATTCTTGTTGTTATGACAAAAGTAACCCCCTTATGCACTGGTGGAAGACAGATTGCTCCAACCTCATTGGTAGTATGAAAACCCACTTTCTCTTCTCTTTTAAAATCATTATCTTGTCCATTGCAACTAGAATCATTATCATGATACGCATTCATCATTAAACCTATCGAGAGGTGACCACAAGAAACTAAAGTGTAAGACCGTTCAGTGACAAAACAAATTAATATGCAACTTACTTCTTAAACTAAATTTCTAACTATCATTCCCTGACAACAGAGCCATATTTTGATAAAGCTCAAATCACTCTCCAAAACCATTTAAAAGAGTAAGTGGTCGTTGTAAATAAAAATCCAACAAAAATTCGGGGTCGAATCCCACAAGGAGTGGTTTGTGGTTAAGAATATAAGTATAGAATTAATAAGAAATTAATTCAATTGAAGTTTAAATAAAAACAAAATGGGTGGAGAAGTCCACCAACTTCAATAAAAGTAATTCTGAAACCCAATTATCAAAATGGAAATAGTTGACGATTCTCAAAACTAAGGACTCTTGGGGTGTGGGGATTAGTTTATGATTTAACTTGGGATGTAGTAGAATTGCTCAATATGGCTATTTAATCACAAATAAGCTAGGTCATCATCAATGATGCTAATCTTCTTTTGATCTTATAGCATCCTTGCACAGAATCTCCTTTTGGTCTCATCTATATGCCATTCAAAACAACCCAAAACCTTAGCACTGCATTTAAGTACTTTAACTATAGCTATTGAACATATTACCTACTTGTCCTGGTCTGTTTCAAGCACCATTGCAAGATCAAAACTAGAATTAAGTTGGCCACCTCAATTCTTCAGTTAATCACCCAAAAATCAGTCAAATTTGTAATTAATAGCCATAAACATATCAATTCAACAACACACATTAAATTAAACTAACACCCAACCCCATAATCATACCCCCAAGAGTTTGGGGTTTTAGCCACACAATGCAAACTGTAAAAAGATTATACCTTGCATGAAACAAGCCATGGGCAGCATGAAATTGAGTATTTAAAAGAAAACCCACTTTGAATCCAACTTCAATTTCCCAAATTTAAGTTTACACAATTGAAAGTATCAACAATAAAATGAGTTCTTACTCAATAGAAAATGTTTCTCTCTAGAAAGTTTAGAATATTTCTCTCATTTTTTCCACACTCTTTCTCTCTCCTCTGGGCTATTTATAGTTTTCCAGAATTTTTGCCAAAAAGTAGTCTTGTGTCGTTTCCGGTGACGTTCGCTCAGTTTGCCCACTATATTTGGCGAATCTCCCTTCTTTCTTTGGTTCAACTTTCCTAGCTTCAAGATTTAGGTGTTTGAGTTTCATTAGACGATCCCGTTAGAGTTCACTTTTGTAAATTTGGTGAATCGCCAAACATCACCTTGTATCTCCCTTTTAGCCTTTGTTTTATTAGTCAATACTGTCAGATTCGGCGTCATCTTTTCACCTCGTCTTTTGTCTTTCGGCGAATCGCTCTTCTTGTCTCCCTTAACCGATCGACCCCGAATGCTGACTTAGTGCACTCTTAATTTAGGCGATCTTCAATTATTTTGGCGACTCACCATTCTTTATAGGCGATCAACAACGTTTATTTTGCACTTTCATTTTTATTTTTTTCCATTCTTTCAAACATCGATCATTGCCTTGTCCATTTGCCTTCATAGCTGTAAATCTTCAATATTCTATTAGAAAAGGACAAAATTAGTCATTGAGGACACTAATTATTGATTTAAATGGACCTTAAATGAGTGCATATCTACCACTCATCACCCCGCAGCACCACATTGGGGTATACAAATTGATATGACACATATAGGCGAGGAACTTGCACTGGAGGAGATCGAAAAGGGAATCATTACAGCCCCTACTACTGAGCATGGTGAGAATGATCCTTCTTATTTTTCCGCCCTGGCTGAGAGCACACCACATGATGCGCCTACATCAAGTTACTACATGTTACCGACAACCAGACTTCAAAAGTTGGAGACTCAGATGATGTCACTATTGCAAAATATTCGGCCATGGATGAAAAAGGTTGTAGAGGATTCAGAGGTGAGGACACAAAATGTGTTGTTGAAGATAATATTCAGGTTATTCATTGGAGGATTGATGCCTTTGAGCTTTTGATGCAAGATCGGCATCAGCCTGAGCAGATGATCCAATAGCAGCCAAAACATCTATGTTAGCTCGGAGAGTGGCTAACTCAATCTGGAAGCCGTAGAAAACTCCCCCACTGATGGTGGGGCCGATGTTATATTTACCCTATTTGGTGATGAATAGCCTACTCATGACCTTTCTCGTGTGGCTGGGAAACACACAAAGGCTTTTGAGGGTGCTACTGTTAACCCTACTGAGGAGAGGTAAGCCTGTAAGAAAGAGAGAAAATAGTTTGAGGCTTCCTAGTGGAAGTCGTTGGTAGATGATAAGTTGTGACAATAGAGAGTGGAGGAGGTAGTGGTTGGAGCATCGGGTTTGGGGGCACTAGTGATGGTTCTCCTTAGAATGTTATGAGGGTCACTACTATTTTGATAACGCTCAACTACACTTCATCCTATTCTAAGTGTAGGTGGTTGCTAACAAGTATAAACCCCACTAACACTCTGTTTGGATCATTGTTACCCATTGTATTGTATTGTATCGTTAGTATACCTACAATGTTTGCTTTGATTGTTACTTAAAATGCATTTTATTGTATTGTTAAATTCAATTGTTACGTAACAATGAAAACCCCTATTTTATGGAACAACCTATTTGGTGTGTTTCCATTGTTACTTAATTTCTTTTTCCAATTATATCTTTACATAATATTTCATAATACTATTTTACCCATTACCTTATATTATTTAATTCTAGTCAAACCTCCTACCCTAAAATAAATAAGGATATTTTAGTAAATTTATAAATTACAATACAATATGATACAGTCAAACCAAACAATAAAAATGTTATTAAACAACAACAAATAATACAGTCTAGCCAAACATTGTATCTACCATACAATACAGTACAATAGAGTACAATACAATACAACACATTACGAAACAATGAGTAACAATGATACAAACAGAGTGTAAGAGTTGGGGTCGATCCCACAAGGACTGTGTAACACCCCGACTTTTCGAAATGTCTAAAATAACTCGTACCTTTGTGGAAAGACAAAGAGAGTGAGTGATAAATTAAGAATAATGTGTAATGTCATATTTTAAGTGTTCAAGGGTTGTATCTCATGTTTTGAAGTTAGGTAGTCGCAAAAAAAAAGTTGGCGGAAGTTATCGTAAGTTCCTTTTTAAAGATTTCTCCTAAATTTGGGTCAAATGTCTTCGAGATTTTATCCCAATAAGTAGAGATTTATGGGTCCCACGACCCATCAAATCAAAGGTCTACGATTCTAGTTTCCAACGCATCAAACTGTTTGTTCATACGACTTTATAATAGAGAGATATAAACGTTTTTGTGAAACTGCGCAAGAAGACACATGAGGTGGATCCCCTATGTCGGCGGAACTTTTTATATATCTTCTTCTTCGAACTTTCTTCATTTTTTTCAGTGAAGAACTAGAAAACTTAGAAAACTCACTTCTAGGATCAGCCAAATTATAGATTTTCTCAACTTAAGTCCTTGACGAAAGTTGTTCTACGCATTGAGCTCGTCATCATGGTATAATTTTTTTTATCGATTTCGTAGCATATCATACTTTGGTGTTGGTAAAGCAAGGGTTTGGACATATTTTAAGGTTTTGAGGTGTATTACAAACTTAAGATCAAGGTAAGACCCTTCTTTCATCAACTCTAGCTTTGATAAGACGCAAATAGAAATTTACAACAGAAATAGATATCTTTTATCGGATTATCATGGTATCTTCTATTCTTGTGTGTTGATTATGGTCCTGTCTTGTTGTATTATCGAGGGGGTTATGAGTAAAAGTCGTTAGGCCACGTGAATTCAGCGAAAAAGGTATGTTAAGGATATTCCCTTCTTACAGAAGGTTTCCTTAAAGCTTAGGAGCAATGTAATTAGGTTGTTATCCTTGTTATACTTGTAGACATTATTGTTGATTGTTGGCTGCTCGAGTGGATATAATCCTACCTTATCGGAATTCTTATTCAGTTAGTAGCATCCCTATGTTAGACACAACTTAGAGGTTATTCATATAGGTTTCTTATAGCTAAATTGATCGCTTTAAGCCTATTGTATTGTTATTGTTGCCCTTGGGGATATTGTGGTTAGCTGCTGGAATGTGATCTATGCCTAGAAAGGCTATGTTCTACCTACAGGGATATATTGATGCCTAGAATGTCTCTAAATTTCCTACGGGGCTATATTGATGCCTAAAAGGGCTATGAGTTGCCTATGGGGCTATATTGACGCCTAAGAAGGGTATGTGCTTCCTACAGGGCCATGTTGTTGCCTAAGAGGGATATGAGTTGTCTATAAACTATATTGATGCCTACGAGAGCTATGTACTACCTACAGGGTTATATTATTGTCTAAGAGGGCTATGTGACTGCCTACGGGGCAAGGGGACTACTGATAGGGGTATATAGACTAATTGTCACCTTCTGGACTTATGGGGACCTGGGTAGGTTGTCTGATGTGCTTTTGTACCTGCCGAGCTTATGGGGGCTTGGTTAGGTTGTTGTTTTATTATTTTTTATATATTTAGATTTAGGAGCAGGTCAGTACACTTATCTTATCCCTGATTTATTTATCGGATTACTCCAGTATGTTAGGATACCTGCTCATAGTCTATTGCCTTTCATACTCGGTATATGATTTCGTATTGATACCCCATTGCCTAGGGGTACTGCATTCATGCATGCAGGTCCCAACAGATGACCCAGTAGACTTCCTCAGCAGCAGGATTGACTTATATCTGATTGGCTAGCCCTTTTCCTCCAGAGCTGCCAGAGTTAGGAGGTTTGTTAGCTTTTGTTGTATATATTTTTATGAATAGGTTGGGGCCCTGTCCTGCCAATCTTTACTACTCTTAGAGGCTTGCATACTAATGTGTGGAGTGTATAGCTTTGTTATGGCCATGTTCGCCTAGTTTATTGGTTTGCTGAAGCTTGTTAGTTGTTTGATGTATTATCCTGATATATACCTGCTTTTAGTTTCGGCATAGAGATCATGTGGCCTCGATGACCCAATCAGGACTTTTGTGCTAGTTGGATATTTTTTTATATGAACTCTTGGGAGTAGCTATTTCTTTTATAGATCTGTTGATAGGGGCCTAGCCGGTCGAGGGCTTAATTTTAAGCCAAGATATACTTGTTTGTTTTCTTGATTGCGTATGGCTGTCATGCGCTAGTAGCAAATGGTTCAGGAGGGTCGGCTCAAGCTTGAGTTTTGGCATTAGGAGCCAGTTGCGCCTCTTGAGTTTGGGGCGTGACAAACTTGGTATCAGAGCAACTCGTAACCTAGGGAGTCTGCAAGCTGTGTCTAGTAGAGTCTTGTTTATAAATGTGTTGTGCACCACATTCGATAAACAAGAAGCTACCGACCATATTAGAATGACTATCCTTTTTTTGCTCACCTCGTTGTAACGACTCGGAAAATGATAGAGTGAAACTAGAGCCTCACATGTGAGTTTGGAGTCGAGAACTTAATGAAATGATTATATTTGAATTTGACCCAAAAGTTCTTAAAAATGTGCTTCGGAAGTTATCGGAAACTTGTTTAGCTGTATATAAAAAGATCCGTTTCGTTTTTCGAAAATCCGACTTCATATTCTTGTTTAGGGGGTCAAATTGAGTGGGAAATGGGTCTAACCCAAATTTTAGAGCAACCGTATCAAAATCCGAAATTTCCAAGTGAAGCCTTTTTCGAGGGTCTACTTTGGAGGGTCATATCTCCTAGCACACAAATTATTTGGGTGCCCAATAATATATCA
>NW_006239153.1:420600-429023 GCF_000226075.1 Solanum tuberosum
TCGTGCTAAAGAGCGGTGTCTTAAGGGTTGAGGTTTCTGGATTATCATTGATATTTGTATCCAGATAGAGATGGCTGACACCAGACAGACCACAGCTAGCTAAGGGCTAGATACAGCTGGAGGCGAGGGTACCGGAAAGGTACCACAGGTGGAGGTAGCCCACTGTGAGTCTCAGAGGGAGACATCTTCTCAACCCCCTATAGCTTCTCCACCGCTTCAGGAGCCTCCGAGGGCTACAGGACTTTCGGCTCCACCAGCAGTACCACCTCAAGTTCTTCCTATTCCATCTGATCAGGATTTCAAAAGTGTAGTATATATGTTAGCACAGTTAGTAGCTGCACAGTGCCAGCGAGTTGCGCCAGATGTTGCCAGACCTTCTGAAGGGCGTAGAAGTTCGAGAGTTCATGAATTTATTACCTGGAATCCTCCACAGTTTACAAGGACAGATCGTAAAGAGGACCCTCAGCACTTTGTTAATCAGCTTCATAAGATCTTCATAGTCATGCATGCCTCAGCGACTGAGTCAGTTGAGTTATCAACATTTGGATTGTGCGATGTTGCAGTATTGTGGTACGAAAGTTGGGAGAGATCTATGAGAAGAGATGCATCTCTGCCCACATGGGATAGCTTTACAGAAGCTTTCATACATCACAATTTGCCTCGAGATATTAGGGATGGCCGGGTGGACCAGTTTCTGAACCTCTAACAGGGCAGCATGAGTGTCCGAGAGTACGGGCTGAGATTTGATTCATTGGCTAGATATGCACCAGCATTTGTTGATACGATGCATGACAGGGTGCGTAGATTTGTGAGAGGGCTCGACTCAGACTATATCGACGTTTGTTCTACCGCTGCACTAAATGATAATATGGATATCTCACGAATTTAGGCCTTTGCACAAGGCATAGAGGACCGCAGACATCTACAGTATATGAGTGAGAGGGTTGACAGAGAGACAGAAGAGGGCTAGGCCCGCTGGTTCACAGGGATATTTTCACGGTGGTCCCATACCCCGATATTCTATTAGGCCACCTAGACCTCCACCACAGCAGTTCCACGGTAATAGATTTGATCGTCAGGGACAGTCAGATCCAGGTGAGGGTTCACAAGCATCGGGCTCTCAGCAGCAAAGGGGTTTAAGCCAGGATAGGATAGCCCAGCCGCGTTACACTACTTGCGGTAGGATGCATTTTGGGAGGTGCAGGCAGGGTTCCACAGGTTGTTATTCTTGTGGACAGGAGGGGCATGGATGGAGAAACTGCCCTACCATAAGTAGGGTGGTATAGGTCAATAGTAGGTTCCTCCTCATCAGCACAGACTATAGGGTGTGGACCCCAGACTTCAGCAGGTAGCGGTAGAGGCGTAGGCAGAGAAGGAGTATCTAGTTCTAGTAGTGGCCAGAACCGTACATATTCACTAGCCGGTCGACAAGACTCAGAGTCATCACCAGATGTTGTGACGGGTGCATTAATTGTTTGCTCCCATTTTGTTTATGCTTTGATAGATCCTGGATCTACTTTGTTTTATGTTACTCCATTTATTGCGGGAAAGTTATGTATAGAAGCAGAGTCATTAGATTGACCCTTTATTGTATCTACACTAGTTGGTGAATCTATTATTACTAGGAGAGTCTATCGAGGTTGCACGGTAGAAATTATCGATCGTCAAACCTCTGTAGACATCGTAGAGTTAGAGATGGTTGATTTCAACATCATTATGGGTATGGACTGGCTAGCATCTTGTAATGCTAATGTTGAGTGCCGGACAAAGATTGTTAGATTCCACTTTCCAGAAGAGGCAGTTCAAGAATGGAAGGGCGATATAGCAACGCCGAAAGGTAGGTTTATTTTCTATCTTAAGGCGAGGAGGATGATTACTAAGGGTTGTATTTATCATCTTGTTCGAGTTCATGATATAGATGCAGAATCACCGACTCTTCAGTCTATTCTAGTAGTTAATGAGTTTCTAGATATATTTCCAGACAAGCTCCCTGGTATCCCTCCAGAAAGGGAAATTGGTTTTGCTATCAATATGCTACAAGGTACAAAACCCATATCTATTCCTCCTTATAGAATGGCTCCTGTTGAGCTAAAGGAGTTGAAGGATCATCTGAAAGACTTGCTGGATAAAGTCTTTATCAGGCCTAGTGCTTCAACATGGGATGCGCCATTGTTATTCAGGAGTAATAAAGATGGCTCACTAAGAATGTGTATCGTCTATCGACAACTGAATAAGGCGACTATAAAGAATAAGTATCCCCTTTCGAGGATCGATGACTTGTTTGATCAGTTACAAGGTGTTGAGTGTTTCTGAAAGATTGATTTAAGGTAAGGGTACCACCAGATATGAGTTCGGGAGAAAGACGTTCCAAAGACAGCTTTTAGAATCACATATGGACAGTTTGAGTTCTTGATAATGTTTTTTGGATTAACTAATGCCCCAACAGTGTTTATGGACCTGATGAATAGTATATTCAGGTCGTATCTAGACTTGTTTTTTATTGTATTTATTGATGATATTTTGGTGTATTCACGTTCAAAAGTTGAGCAAGCAAATCATCTGCGAGTAGTCCATCAAATTCTTCGAGACCGAGAACTTTATGCAAAGTTTTCTAAGTGTGAGTTCTGGTTGGACTCTGTAGCATTCTTAGGCCATATTGTATCAGATGCAGGCATTGCAATTGATACACAAAAGATTGAGGCCGTAAAGACTTGGCCCAGACCCATGACTCCGACTGAGGTTCGTAGTTTCTTAGGGTTAGATGGGTACTACTGAAGGTTTATAGAGGGGTTTTCTTCACTTTCAGCACCATTAACGAAGCTGACTTAAAAGGCAACTAAGTTCTAGTGGACTGAGGCTTGCGACCATAGTTTCCAGGAGCTGAAGGACAGGTTGACATCAGCACCAGTTCTAGGATTGCCAGAGGGTTCAGAAGGCTATGCGGTGTATTGTGATGCTTCTGTTGTTTGGTTGGGATGTGTTCTAATGCATCATGGTAAGGTTATCGCATATGCTTCAAGGCAGTTGAGGAAGCATGAGAAGAACTATCCAACCCGCGATTTAGAGTTGGCTGCAGTTCTGCATGCGTTAAAGATCTGGAGACACTATTTCTATGGCGTTCATGTTGAAGTCTTCACAGATGATAAAAGCCTTCAATATATATTTAGACAGAAGGAGTTAAATCTGTGACAGTGTCGACGACTTGAGTTACTGAATGACTACGATATGGATATTTTATATCATTCAGGAAAGGCGAATGTGGTAGCCGATGCCCTCAGTCGAAGATCTATGGGTAGTTTATCCTATATAGGTGTTGAGAAGCATGACCTAGTTCGAGAGCTTTATTAGTTAGCTAGCTTGGGAGTGAGATTGTTAGAGGCAGACAATAGTGGGGTCACAATTCAGGACGCAACTGTATCATCTCTAGTTGTAGAAGTAAAAGCATGGCAACAACAGGATCCTAGCTTAGAGCAGCTCAGAGCCAAGGCTCAGGATCAGCAGTCTCTAGCATTTGATATAGCAGGAGATGGAGTCTTCAGATATAGTGGTCTATTGTGTGTTCCAGATGTTGCAGGGATTCGACATCAAATTATGGAAGAGGCACATCATTCTCGTTATTCTATTCACCCTGGTTTGATGAAGATGTACCATGATATTAAGGAGATCTATTGGTGGCACGGGAAGAAGAAGGACCTTGCTGAGTTTGTGGCATAGTGTCCTAACTACCAATAGGTGAAGGTTGAGCACCAAAAGCCCGCTGGGCTAGTTCAGGAGATAGCCAATCCTTTGTGGAAGTGGGAAGCAATTAATATGGATTTTATTACAGGGTTACCTCGATTTCGTCGCGAGTTTGACTCTATTTGGGTAATTATTGACAAACTAACAAAATCAGTCCACTTCTTACCGGTCAGGGCTAATTTTATGGCTGAAGACTATGCAGGGCTCTATATTAGAGAGATTGTTAGGCTACACGGTGTCCCAGTATCTATTATCTCTGATAGAGGAGCACGATTTACCGCTAACTTCTAGAAGTCCTTCCAGAAAGGACTGGGGACACAGGTTAATCTTAGTACAACCTTTCACCCTCGGATAGATGGCCAGGCTGAGCGCATAAATTTTACACTCAAGAATAAGTTACGGGGGTGCGCGCTAGACTTCAAGGGAAGTTGGGATGACCACTTGCCTATTATTGAGTTCATGTATAATAACAGTTATCATTCCAGCATCGGGATGGCATCTTATGAGGCTTTGTATGGGCAAAAATGTAGATCCCCCATTGGATGGTTCGAGGTAGGTGAGTTAGGGTTGATTGGACCCGACTTAGTATAGTAGACGGTTGAGCAGGTTAAGCTTATTCTGGAGAGGTTTCTAACAGCTCAAAGTCGACAGAAGTCATACTCAGATGTGCGACGAAGGGACTTAAAGTTTTTTGTCGATGACTGGGTATTCTTAAAAGTCTCGCCTATGAAGGGTGTTATGAGATTTGGCAAAAAAGGCAAGCTTAGTCCAAGATTCATTGGGCCATACCGGATAATTCGGAGGGTAAGACGAGTGGCCTATTAGTTACAATTGCCTTCGGGGCTAGAATTTGTTCATCCAGTTTTCCATGTATCGATGCTACGAAAGTGCATAGGAGACCTTTCCCGAGTTGTCCTAGTTGAGGATGTTCAGATCATAGAGGAGTTGTCCTACGAAGAAACTCCAGTTACCATATTAGATTGACAGGTCCATAAATTGAGGACCAAAGAGGTGGCTTCAGTTAAAGTATTGTGGAGAAACAAGAATAGAGAAGAGGTGACCTGGGAAGCTGAGGATGGCATGAGGTCCAAATATCCTCACTTGTTTCATACCCCAGGGTGATGGCATATCAGTTTATATTAGTTAATTTAGGTAAGATACCTATCCGATTTTTAAAATTGTTGCTTTTTATTATGGTTGTTATCGTCGTATTTTTGCTTGCACTGTTATTGTGGAGCTATAGTGCTTAGCTATTTATGTCGTCCTGTGAGACACCTAGGTTAGAATTTATGCGTTATAGGTTCCTGGATAGTCTCATTTACTAAGGATACTCTTCCTAAATTTTAGCAACTCCTAAGGACTTAACCGCGTGACTCAGATTTTTCATTCGAAGACGAATGTTTCTAAGGGGGAAGGATGTAACGTCCCAGCTTTTCGAAATGTCTAAATTAACTCGTACCTATGTGTAAAGAGAAAGAGGGGGAGTAATAAATAAAGAATGATGTGGTATGTCATAGTTTAAGTGTTAAAGGGTTGTATCTCAAGTTTTGAAATTAGGTAAGTCGCAAAATAAAAGTTGGCGACTTTATCGTAAGTTCCTTTTTAAAGATTTCTCTGAAATTTGAGTCAAATGTCTCAGAGGTTTTCTCCCAATCTATAAAGTTTTATGGGGCTCACGACCCATCAAATCGAAGGTCTACGAGTCTAGTTTCCAACGCATAAAACCGTTTGTTCATAAGACTTCATAATAGAGAGAAATTCATGTTTTTGCGAAACTGCGCAAGCAGGCACGTGAGGTGGGTCCCCTAGGCCGGTGGAAATTTCTATATATCTTATTCTTCGACTTTTCTTCATTTTTTCAGTGAAGAACCAGAAAACTTAGAAAAACCACTTTTAGGATCAACCAAATTATAGATTTTCTCGACTTATGTCCTTGACGAAAGTTATTCTACGCATTGAGCTCGTCATCATGGTATACTTTGTTTTATCGATTTCGTAGCATATCATACTTTGGTGTTGGGACAGCAAGGGTTTGGACATATTTTAAGGTTTTGAGGTGTATTACGAATTTAAAATTAAGGTAAGACCCTTCTTTCATCGACTCTAGCTTTGATAAGCCGTAAATAGCAATTTGCGACGGAAATACATATCTTTTATCGAATTATCGTGGTATCTTCTATTCTTATGTGTTGATTATGGTCCTGCCTTGTTGTATTATCGACGGGGTTATGAGTAAAAGTAGTTAGGCAACGTGAATTCAGCGAAAAAGGTATGTTAAGGCTATTCCCTTCTTACGACAGGTTTCCTTAAAGCTTAGGAGCAATGTAATTGGGTTGTTATCCTTGTTATAATTGTAGCCATTATTGTTGATTGTTGGCTGCTCGATTGGATATAATCCACCCTTGTCGGGATTCTTATTAAGTTAGCAGCGTCCCTATGTTGGAAATGACTTAGAGGCTATTCGTATAGGTTGCTTATAGCTAAATTGCTCACTTTTAGCCTATTGGATTGTTATTGTTGCCCTTGGGGCCATTGCGGTTAGCTGCAGGAATGTGATCTTTGCCTAAAATGGTTATGTCCTGCCTACGGGGTTGTATTGATGCCTAGAAGGGATATGAGTTACCTATGGGGCTATATTGATGCCTAGAAGGATTATGAGTAGCCTACGGGGATATATTGATGCCTAAGAAGGCTATGTGCTGCCTACAGGGCCATTTTGTTGCCTAAGAGGGCTATGAGTTATTTATAAGCTATATTGATGCCAAAGAGAGCTATGTGTTGCCTACGGGGATATATTATTTCCTAAGAGGGCTTTGTTACTGCCTATGGGGCTAGGGGACTACCGATAGGGTATATAGACTGATTTTTACCTTCTTGGCTTATGGGGGCCTGGGTAGGTTGTCTTATGTGCTGTTTGTACCTACTGAGCTTATGGAGGCTTGGTTAGGTTGTTGTTTTATTATTTTTTATATGTTTAGATTTAGGAGCAGGTCAGTACACTTATCTTATCCTTGATTTATTTATTGGATTACTCCAGTATGTTAGGATACCTTCTCATAGTCTATTGCCTTTCATACTCGGTATATTATTTTGTATTGATACCCCATTTCCTTGGGGTACTGCATTCATGCCTGCAGGTCCCGATAGACAGTAGTCCTCCTCAGTAGCAGGATTGACTTCTATCCGATTGGCTAGCCCCTTTCCTCTGGAGCTGCCAGAGTTGGGAGGTTTGTTAGCTTTTGTTATATATATTTTTATGGGTAGGCTGGGGCCTTGTACCGCCAATCTTTACTACTCTTAGAGGCTTGCAGACTAGTGTATGGGGTGTATAGCTACGTTATGGCCATGCTGGCCTAGTTTGTTGGTTTGCTGAAGCTTGTTAGTTGTTTGAGATATTGTCATGATATATACCTACTTTCAGTTTCAGCATAGAGATCATGGTTGCCTCAATGGCCCAATAAGGACTTCTATGCTAGTTGGCTAATTCTTTATATGAACTCTTGGGAGTAGCTATTTCTTTTATAGATCTATTGACAGGGTCTTGCCGGACGAGGGCTTAATTTTAAGTCGAGATATACTTGTTAGTGTTCTTGAATGCGTGTGGCTGTCATGCGCTAGTAGCAAATGGTTCAGCAGGGTCGGCTCGAGCCTGAGTTTTGGCATTAGGAACAAGTTGTGCCCCTTGAGTTTGGGGCGTGACAGAGTGATACGGTAAAGAATTTGATTACGAAGTAAAATGGTGTTCTAATCAGTTGAAGATGTAGACATTTTCGAAACAATAAAGTATATGACAAAGGTTTGACAATTAATGTCAAATGGGGGGATTTGGGTGAATAATTAACAACTACAAATAATCGGGAGTAAACTAGTAGAGAGGGTTTCTTCGGAGTGTGATAAATTGAATGCCAATTTCACTAAATGGGTGATTATTATTTACTAAAAGTCGTTGAACCTCAGTGGGTAGGTTAGGCCTTAGATGCAATAGCCATTTCTCAATCGACTATCACAAATCGAACGAGTTCTCTCGAACCTCGACAAGCAAAACACATAATAACAGCCCAATGCCTTAATTAATCTACTTTTTCAAGCTAGATTTGTAGGATTGCAATTAGACCCACTTTCTCAAGCTAAATCCGCAATAACACAATCACTACAATCATCAACTAATAGGTTTAACTCTTATACTTGTTTCTCAAGCAAGCTTAGAGTACTAAACTAGAATTGCATTTGCAACCACAATTCCTCAATTAAAACATAACCTATTAATTGAACCCACTTCAAATCAACAATAATATCAGTAAATATTAACACCCATAAGCTAATTGAAACATTGAGCTACATAATCAAACCCCAAGAATGGGGGTTTTATACGCTCAAATTACACCTCCCTAAAGAAGCAGAAGCGATCGTTATCAAGTAAAGAACCCAACTTGTAGGTTGGGGTCGATCCCACGAGGCAACTGGTTTATACTTAACTTTAACTTACACTTATATTCGTTTAGTCAAAGTACTTCCGGAAACAAGTAATAAAAAGGGGGGGATTTGTGAAACAAATAGTAAGAATTCAGTAACTAATCAGTAAACAAAAGTCAATTTTGATTGTTATCAAGATGAGAGAATTAACTAGGGTATACGTGTTCCCCACAAGCTCGTAACGCAGTAATCCTAGTAATAGCAATCCTTTC
>NW_006239153.1:429364-431176 GCF_000226075.1 Solanum tuberosum
TAAAACACCATTCAAGAATTGCTAATTTACTATTCATACTTTGTTAATCGCTTATGGATCCCACAACCCTAGTTGTGGAGTTTAGTTACCCATAATCATATGAACACAATTCATTGTTTTAGATAAAAGAATTATGAACTTACGTAGTTGAGAAAATAAACCCAGAAATTCAACTCAAATTTCAAACAAAATCTTCAAAACGAACCTTTGGAAATCAAGAATTGCTCGGGTTGCAAAATTAGTTCCCAAGTCAGAAAGTAAAACAAAAGTAATAAAGTCTAAACCCCAAAACGAGGTTTACATGCCCTATTTATAGAAAACAAGTCCTAAATTAAAAGGGAAACAAATTAAGGAAAGTGTGTTCAGGCACGCGTCTTCATTCCAAGAGACTGACTCACGGACCGTCAATGGATCTACGGTCCGTGAGTCCTTTCCGTCAGCCAGGACTTAGAAAATATTTAATCCTCCAAAAATCAGCTTCCCTGAAGCAAACGACGGACTTGCAGTACGGACCGTAGATCGATCTACGGTCCATCAATCCCCTTCCGTAGCTCTATACTTGGAATCTTCAAAAATCAGGTACTGGAACCCTCGCAGTATAAATCTACGGATCAACAGGACGGTCCGTAGATCAATCTACGGATCAACAGGACGGTCCGTAGATCAATCTACGGACCGTCAATGGCCACCGTGGTTCCACACTCTGTTAGATTTCCCTGATTTGTCTTCCATGCCTTGCCTGCTGTTCTATAGCCATCACCTACGGAGCGTCACTGGACCTACTGTCCGTAGATCACCTCCGTAGGTGCCCTTTCTGCAGTTATTTCTGTTGTCCCTTTACTTTCACGCCTGAACGTCTTTCCTGCTAAACATGATAAAAACACATAAAAACCAATCCAAAAAGGCCCTAGACACACACAACTTGTAAGTGAAATGTATTAGAAATACCGTAAACTCACGGTATATCAACACCCTCAACTTAAATTCGTTGTTTGTCCTCAAGCGACGCACTAAGACTCTAAACGACACTTGTATAGAAGCAAGCATTTCAAACACAAGCAATCACATGGCTTTCTACCCCACTCTCTTTGTGGGTACAAAATTTGTTCTCTTAGACTCGATAACCTAATTCATGCGAATCAAACCATGACAACGATTGACCAACCAACACACAACATACATTGTTTCACTATCACCAAGGTACCAACTCTCCGACAATGTACTAAGTGCCCTTACTTCAAACGAAATCCCTTTTTTTTTCTTCGCACAATGACTGATGAATTTGAGTACAAGGATTCATTCAACACTCACACTCAGAAATAACTTCAAGTACAGTTAGTGCTCAGTACCATAGGATTGCCCTTATTTTCACTGCTTAGACTCTCCAAACTAGACTCTAGGATCACTACAGGACTTTTTTGGCTTGTAATGTAGGCTCAGGGTAAGGTGTGGTACATTTGGGTACTTCTTAGTGGCTTTCTGCCCGCCTTGACATTACACTAGGCTTTCAACCTCTTTTTGCCCTATTTTTGCCATCCTACCGTTTTACCTTCTTTCCCTTGATTAACTTCGACCACGGATGTGACTTTAAAATTTATAGCTCTTTTTACTTTAATTTTATTTTTCTTTTAGCTTTCAACAAGTCACATCCTTTCCTCTCTTTTTCAACATCAAACTCTTTTCATACCCATTTTTCTTTAAGTTTCCTCTTTCATAGCCACCCTCAACTTATGGATTTTCCATTAGTTGAGGTACACAATACCCGATGTCGGGTCAGGGCCAAGATTGAAGTTACTTTTTACATTAGCCACC
>NW_006239153.1:431349-433396 GCF_000226075.1 Solanum tuberosum
CTCAAAGTATTTGGATCAAAGGGAGCATTTGTCTCATTTGGTCGGATCCTTCTTTCAGGCAATTTGCTGACTTATCAGAACAATGGCCTATGATCACTTCCTAACCTCTAGATTGTTGAGTTTTAGCAGGACTAACCGGGCAAGTTCTAGTTTTGCACAAAAACTGTTTGAACACTCAACGATTCTCACACACTCTTGGCACATAGTTTCATTATCAGATTATCAGATTACCCAGTTCAAGTTTCAGCTTAAGTCATGCCATCAAGTTGATTCTTTATCGTGTCATACACAGAGCCAACACATTCAGCTAATCGTAGCCTACAAATTCTAGCACACATCACAAAATCTGATGGGTATCATTTTTTTAAGCCATCATGCTTCTTTCTATTTCATGCTTCTACACATACGATCCTAACACATGCCGGTTCAATATAAATTAAATAGTCTCTTGGGGAAAAAGAACAAAGGCAAGAAAACCCCACGAGAGGATCTATGAGTTGGGTTACTCAGACTTCACCCTATCACTCTCAATCCATTTACCCCAACCCCGAAAAAAATAGATGTGATTGTCCCCAATGCATACAAAAGCAGAAAAAGAAAGTGGATTGGGTAAAGCAAACCTGTGGCGCATAGCGCTGGTAAATCATCAACAAGCGGGCCCACTGAAACAATAGTTGGATCACCCTCAGTAGTGCCCACATCATCCATCATAGCACCCTCAGTAGTGTTCTCTATCACTCTTACCGCACCAGCAGTGGTGCTCACAACGTCCCTCACAATAAGCGGGACCTCTACAACTGGGGCAGAACTCGATGGCCCTGCAATACTCTCATGCATCCTCCGTTGGCGCAACTCCTCATCTAAAATCGAGGCCTTCCTAGCCTCCTTCTCCTGCCTACACTGTCTCTTTTGAGCTTTTTCTTCCTTAGTTAGACTAGAACGGTGCCTCTTACCTTTGTATGTGTAGGCGCGGACTCCTCCTCGGCCGTCCCACTGAATAAAGCATACAGCACCGTATCATCAACCATTGCAGTAGGTGCAACCTGAGGCTCAACTGTAGGGGTGGCAAGAATGGCATCAACGTCGGCCCGGAGACTGGCTAATTCAGCCTGAAAAAAGGATAGGTCTATGGCCGGGGCTGGTCGCTCGAGGACTCACCACAATGCCAGATCGGCACTCCAAAGTCCCTGCACAATTGGAAAATCAGACATGGAAAGGGGTAAGTAGTAGAGGTCTTGAATGCCCTCTCGTGAATCTCTGCCAGCAGCATGCGGGCAAAGTCAATCTCCACTCCTACTATAAGGTGTCAAGGCGGTCGAAGAAGGCCACAGGTGGAAGCAACCGATGCCTAATGCTGCAACCATGACCGCTCTGTCCCAAGTGAGTTAGTTGTCAGCTTTTGTCGGCGACATCCTGCTACGCACCAACAACCAGAAGAATTTGGACGCAAAATTTAATGTGGCCTTTCGGATACCCAACCGTGGTGTGGCGACCCACTCCGCACGCTCACCATCAGCAGCGATGTACTTAGCCAACCATAGTATAACAGCCTCTCGTTGCTCAGCATTTCTCTTGAAAGCACTGTTCCTGTCACAACCCGGGAGCACCCCCAAGTCGTAACAAGGTGTACTCGACCCCGAAGGGGTCTTATACAAACCACATAGTCATTCATTGCATTCAATAATGATAATAGTGAGGAATGAAAAACTTATTTACATCCACACATTCAAACTTCATTAAAACAACTTTAAAAACACATAGCGGAAGTCTAAGTCTCACATGGCCATCTTAGACACAATCACAAAACATAAGTAGGGACACGGCCCTTTACAATCAAAAGAAGTCTATTAAGTCTATTACAAGAACATTATCATAAAATTAGAATAGAAAAGTCTTGTCCTCGACATATGAGGACATACCACAAGATCTTGGAAGAACTTCAAGTTCCAAGCTTACTATAGAACCCGCTCACTTTCCGGAACCTACACTAGTAGAAAATAGAGAAATATGGAATTAGCACAATTAAGTACTAAGTATGATGACCATG
>NW_006239153.1:434279-434457 GCF_000226075.1 Solanum tuberosum
AGCCTACATTCCCATAGAATAGTTCGTTACCTTGACATTATCACATATGAGAGGTGCCACTGGCCTACCAACTCCAAATTACATTTATTAACACGTGAAAGGGTGCGTTAAGCCTACCGTTCAAGGTTCATTTAGGAAAGCTCATTAACTCCTCTTGAAAGGGTGCCATGGGCCTACC
>NW_006239153.1:435319-438550 GCF_000226075.1 Solanum tuberosum
TTGAAGGAAAGATAGTCAAGGATCAAGGGTCACCATACCTTTGTTACGATTCCCCAAGAAAATTGATGAAGAAACCACCTTCAAACCAAGCCCTAGCTCCAAGTTCTTGACCTTCTTAAATGGAGGATTGTAGAGAGAGAAATATTTGAGAGGAGTTGGGTTTCTTTTTTAATTCTAATTGGAGTGACTTAAATGGAAGAATTTTGGTCTAAAAGGGTTTTATAATTGCTAGGAAATGTAAAGAATAAAAGGGACTCAACTTAGGAAAAGAATTAAGGACCCACAAAGTTAAACTTAAAAGTTTTCACTAAACCCGTTTAAGCTCGTCCTTTTTGGAAGTGTTTCATTATTTTGGGTATAACTTTTTACTCCGAGATCGGAAAAGGGCAAACTTGGTGGCGTTGGAAAGAGGACTCAGATACCTTTAATTGGATAGGTAATGGTCCACCAAATTCGTTTTGAACTAAAATATATCATCATTTGAAGTTGACCCTAAAAGTCGTAACTTTAAAAATCTGCCCCTTGCCCGTCTGTTCCAGTGGGATTACTCAAAGGCTGGTCAACTGGGCAGTCCACTAGGCTAGCTCGCTATCCTAGGTCCTTGCTTGCACCCTAGGATGCTACCTAGCTCCATTTAAGTTCTAAACCAGCATAAACATCAACCTAAGCTCCCACTAACCCAAACGTCAAGGCTCAAGTTTATTCTATCATTTTCCGAGTCGTTACAGTTCCGCACGATATCCCATATGTAATAAAACTCCGCTGCGTTTAGTGACCAAGTGTGACCTGTGGTAGGCCCATAAAGAAAGCGGCTGATGGTAGCCTGTGATATGTCTACCGGACAACCTCGGATGATAGTGGACGTGAGAGGATCTTAGGCTAAGGGCTTTGATTTCTTGGAGATCGACCCACGGAGAGAGGCAGCATAGGAGGCGTAGAACTCCCGCACAATCTCCTCTATATACGTCCCTAGGTCTTGAGCCATCCAGTCACACTAATGAAGGTTGAAAAGCCGGTGAATGTCGGGTACAGTGTGCAAGCTCCCTGTCAGGACTCTGCGCTCCTCTGTAACAATTTGGGCCATCTTCTCTTTATCATTAATCATCTTGGAATCCCGATAGATTTTCCACTGGCCCTCAACACACCATCTGTTTGGCTCACCAGCCACTGAAGTCGGGTTCTCATTCCTTGGTATGGGTACTGACTCTGAGCTAGTGGCCTCATCAGATGAGGCTGTTTGTTCATTCTGGTTGGACCCTGTGGCTGACTTGGCGTTGGACCCCGAAGCATGGGCAGACTCGGACCCTGAAGCATGGCTGGACTTAGAGCCTGAAGCATGGGTAGACTCGGAGCCAGACGCAGACCCAGTAGCTAAACTGGAAGCAGCTCCAGTTGGTGACCCGATCAGTGTGTGCTCCTCATCAGACTGGGAGACAGTGACTACGTCGGGAATCACCTTCCAGGGGGTGCCTCTGGTGGCTCGGGGTGCTGTGGTAGAAGTCCTTGTATTGGGAGGAACGTATGTTGGATCTCTTTCCATGTCTCTGTCCTCATCAATTAACCTGAAGCTAGGAGCAACAGATTTTGACTTGCCCTGTTTTGAGTAGGTGACTAGCTTTTTGGGTGCCATCGTACCTGTGGAATCAATATTAGTGCCAAAACTAAGGCTAAACAACTAAAAAAAAACTTTAGACTATAAACAAATAGTAACAAAGTCCTAAGAAAATTTCAGACAGAGGCTACAGTGGTCATCCACGGAGGGGACCTATGGTCCGTAGACTGATCTACGGTCCGTGGAACCCTTCCGTGGATCAGCGGACCAATAATATTGGTCGCAGATGGAAACCACGGATGTACAGAACGGTCCGTAGATTGATCTACGGACCGTAGTCCACCTCTGTGGTTTCACACTTGGTGAAATTTTCAAGATCATCCACCCACAAACCCTATCTACGGTCCGTAGACGGGGTATCGTGGATGGGATCTGTGCCAGGTTTTAGCCATTCTTTATTTTCAAGTCCACATCTTAGACCATTTTCAACAATATCATAGTCTACTCATGCATTTCAACATTGAATCATGCTAGTTTGTCATTCTCAGGATTCTGATTAATCATTTTAACAATTATTTAAGACAAACTTTGGAACCCTAATTCGAAACTTACATGTAGACTTATAATCACATACAACAAGGCAACCCAATCAGCATCTATAGTTCCAAGGGTATTGTAACTTCCAATTTAATCATGCAATTTCATCTAACAGTTACCCAAGGTCAAGATCTGACTCCCGACTTTCTATATTCTATCTATGAACCGACATTCAAAGTAAGGGGAAAGTCTATTACCTTACAAGCAACGTGGAGTAGAGTAATTTCGTGACGACACTAAGTTTTGCAAGATCAAAGAATCGCCTCTTCGTTACTAACCCAACACCGGATCCTTTTTGTGAAATATGGAATGGGTTGTATTCGGAATGGAAAGGAATTGTGGGAATGATGGGGGAAGGGAATGGATGATTTTAAGGGGGAGTTATGGCGTGATTTAGGGGAGTTGAGGGTGTTTGAAATGGTTGGAGAGTGAATGGAGGGAAGTGGAAATGATTTGAAATTAGGAGAGTTTTAAATAAGGGGTCGGTCGGGTCAGACAGATTTAGGGTTTTGGACCCATGAGACCCCGTCTACGGTTCGTGGGTCGATCTACGGTCCATAGGTTGGGACCGTAGATCACTCTTACACTTGGAAAAAATTTAGGAGCTTACCTGGGATCTACGGGTACCATCCACGGTCTGTGGATAGAACGACGGACCGTCGATGGGGTCCGTAGACCTCTGCACCAGACCATTTTCTACAGATTTTTCATAGCGTACTGCACATGTAGCAACCATTAGGCTATTCTTTTTATATTTTCTGGACAATTTTTAGAAACGGACCCTATGCTAATTCTAGCCAACACTAAAAAAACTAAAACACCTATCTAAATTTGATACAGAGATGCAATTAAACAAGAAAACTACTAAATGGGAAACAGAAACCTATCGTTGGCTAGATTGTACATCTAGGGTTGCCTCCCAAGCAGTGCTTGATTTAACGTCGCTGCACGACGCAAGTTTCTTGATTACTCAGACTTCATCAAGATTGTAGGCCTCAATCACTTCTTGCAAACTTTCAGCATTTCCAGATAGATCTTGATCCTTTGCCCGTTTACCATGAACCTTGTTCCATCCCTATTTT
>NW_006239153.1:439225-441510 GCF_000226075.1 Solanum tuberosum
AAATTCTTCACATCATGCATAAACTTTCTCCTCTGGTGAAAAGACAAGTCCGGGGGCACCAAATCGCTTGCCAAATAATTAGCATGTCTGCGAACCATGGAATCAAATCATGAGAAGCAGCCAATACCTGTTCATCCGAAAAAGCATCATTAATTTCAGCCCTATATCTAAGCTTTAGCATAGCCTCTTCCTCTAATATGGACAAGTGATCGGCAAATTGATTTTCGGTCCCCTTTCTATCTTTTACCACAAAATCAAACTCTTGCAGCAACAATACCCATCTAATCAATCTTGGTTTTGCATCCTTTTTCGCCATCAAATACCTCAATGCAGAATGGTCAGTATGCACTACGACCTTAGTTCCAAGTAAGTAGGATCGAAATTTCTCGAATGCAAAACCACCGCAAGAAGTTCTTGTTCGGTCACAGTATAATTCTTCTGGGCCACATTTAAAGCTTTGCTAGCATAGTAAATAGGGTGAAGAATTTTCTCTTTCCTCTGTCCCAGTACCACACCAAGCGCCACTCCACTTGCATCACACATTACCTCAAACGGTTGTCCCCAATCAGGTGAAATAATGATAGGTGCAATGACAAACTTCTCCTTCAACTCTCCAAATGCTCTCAGACAAGCCTCATCAAAGTCAAACTTATACTCTTTTCCGAGCAGTTTGCACAATGGGTGTGCAATTTTTGAAAAGTCTTTTATGAATCTCCTATAGAACCCAGCATGCCCAAGGAAACTTCTAAACTTTTACAGAAATAGGTGGCGGAAGCTTTTCTATTACCTTTTCCGAGCAGTTTGCACAATGGGTGTGCAATTTTTGAAAAGTCTTTTATGAATCTCCTATAGAACCCAGCATGCCCAAGGAAACTTCTAAACTTTTACAGAAATAGGTGGCGGAAGCTTTTCTATTACCTCAACTTTAGCTCTATGCAATGGCCGTCATTCTTTGGATTCTGGATGGTGTTGCTAGGAAGAGTACCAGGTTGATATGGGTTCACTGTAGTAGACAACTGGGTCATCTGCTGCTCTAGATGCTTTATTGATACTGCATGGGCATCAACCTTTTGAACAATACCAGACAAGTCGTTTCTCATCTCCTTCACATTCTCATCAGCTGCATCAAACCTTCTCATTATCTTCTGCATCATATCTTCAATACGCGCCATACTTCCTCCAGCTTCCCTAGTACCAGATTCCCGATTTTGAGGGGGAACATAAGGTCCAACTCGATCATTTCTGTTGCCATAGCTGTTTCGGTTGTAGTTGTTGTCGCGATTGAAGTTCCCATCCCGAACATATTGACCCTCTCAGTTGTAATTTCCATAGTTCCGACCTTGTTTTCCTTGACCCTGGCGCCAATTTTCCGTGTTGGATCCTTGGGCATTTGGTCGGAAACCCAACGTCTGATCATTCACAGCATAAGCATCCTCTTCATAGTAACACTCTTCCACTTGTGGTGGAGTTCTAGTCAAGTAGTTCATAGCATTTACCTTTTCTGCACCTCCGCTCATATGCTTTAATACCAAACCCAACTCGGTCCTCATCTGGGCCATCTCTTCACGAATCTCATCCGCAGACTGGTTGTTTGTATCATGAACGGCAAATGTGTTTCTCCCAGTATCCGACCTCCTAGTGCTCCATGCTTTATTGTTGCGAGAGATCTTCTCCAGCTTTTCTGCGATCTGTGCGTATGTGCACTCACCATATGAACCTCCAGCAATAGTATCCAGCACTGCTTTATTGTTATCATCCTGACCTCGATAGAAATATTCCTTCAGCGACTCGTCATCATTACGGTGATCTGGAACACCTCTTATGAACGAAGTGAATCTGTCCCATGAGCTACTTACAGAATCTCCAAGTAATGCCACAAAATTATTGACCCTAACTTTGTGATATAGCTTCTTGGACACTGGGTAATACCTTGCTAAGAACACATCCCTCAGTTGGTTCCATGTATAAATTGAGTTATAAGGCAGCTCAGTGAACCATATAGCAGTATCGCCTGTCAGTGATAGAGGGAAAACTCTCAATCTGATGAGTAAGTGGTTCAACTCTGGATCGTAAGGAGTAAGTGGTTCACCTTGGCTCTGTGTCCTTGGCATACACTAGCGTCAGAACCTGAGAGAGACTAGAACAAAAAGAAAAAGTAAAATTAGGAAATATTTGACTAAAGTTCAATAATGTAGTGAAAATTAATCTAAAAGCCAAATTTCCTCGGCAGCGGCGCCAAAATTTGATACGCTCAAATTACACCTCCCTAAAGAAGCATAAGCGAT
>NW_006239153.1:441941-448064 GCF_000226075.1 Solanum tuberosum
ATTTACTAACCCTTACTTTTACCTCATATTAGACATCATAATCGATGTTTGGCTTAGTTATTACTTCGCACCAATCGACACTAGCCTATTAGATAGTATCACACTAAATCTATGTTGATAATTCTTTTCTTGTTGATTACCTCCTCGGTCCGGCAAGTAGCAACAAGGCAAGTTCTAAAGCGTGCACTTGTTAAAAAGACTTTTGAATGAAAGAATTATCAATGCATGCAAAACACCATTCAAGAATTGCTTATTTACTATTCATACTTTGTTAATCGCTCATGGATCCCACAACCCTAGTTGTGGAGTTTAGTTACCCATAATCATATGAACACAATTCATTGTTTTAGATAAAAAAAAATGATGAACTTACGTAGTTGAGAAAAATAAACCCAGAAATTCAACTCAAATTTCAAACAAAATCTTCAAAACGAACCTTTGGAAATCCAGAATTGCTCGGGTAGCAAAATTAGTTCCCAAGTCACAAAGTAAAACAAAAGTAATAAAGTATAATCCTCAAAAACGAGGTTTACATGCCCTATTTATAGAAAACAAGTCCTAAATTAAAAGGGAAACAAATTAAGGAAAGTGTGGTCAGGCACGCGTCTTCATTCCACGAGACTGACTCACGGACCGTCAATGGATCTACAGTCCGTGAGTCCCTTCCGTCAGCCAGGACTTAGAAAATATTTCAGCCTCCATAAATCAGCTTCTCTGAAGCAAACGACGGACTTGCAGTACGGACCGTAGATCGATCTACGATCCGTCAATCCCCTTCCGTAGCTCCATACTTGGAATCTTCAAAAATCAGGTACTGGAACCCTCGCAGTATAAATCTACGGATCAACAGTATGGTCTGTAGATCAATCTACAGACCGTCAATGGCCACCGTGGTTCCACACTCTGTCAGATATCCCTGATTTGCCTTCCATGCCGTGCCTGTTGATCTACAGCCATCATCTTCGGAGCGTCACTGGACCTACGGTCCGTAGATCACCTCCGTAGGTTCCCTTTCTGTAGTTATTTTAGCTGTCCCTTTACTTTCGCGCCTGTACGTCTTTCCTGCAAAACATGATAAAAACACATAAAAACCAATCCAAAAAGGCCCTAGACACAAACCCTGTAAGTCAAATGTATTAGAAATACCGTAAACTCACAGTATATCAGGGTATTAGCCAAACATAATAAAGAACAAGAAATTGTTACCAACTATGTTTTCCATTAGGTTGGGCAACAATCCACAAGTCTCCAAATGCTCAAATTGAAACAAAATCAAACAAACCTTAATTCTCAACTCAAAAAGTGTAAAAACAATGCTTAGAATGTTTAGGATCAAAAACCCAGAACTGGACAATGTGAGAACTCATTTTCTTCTTTTGAAAATTGTATTTATACGTTCCCAGAATTTCAGCATCGGATTCACTCGGCGAAGTAAGTTAGGCTCGCCAACAAGTTCGGCGATGCGATGAGTGCCCTCTTTAATCACTGTCTTGGCTTGTCTTTTCACCAGTTGATCTGTAAATTTCGGTGAAGTAGGTCGGGTTCATCGACCTAGTCGGTGACGCACCGAGTGCTCCTCTTATCGCCTTCTTGACATGGCCTTGCACCATTTGCTCTGTATCTTTTGGCGAAGTTGGTTGGGCTCGCCGACCTAGTTGGCGACACGCCGAGTGCTCATCTTCTTGCCTTCTTGACATGGCCTTGCATCACCTCTGTCTGTAACATTTGGTAAGCTATATTAGTTTCGCCGAACACTTTTGATGACTCGCCAAAATACTTCTCCTATTGCCAAGTTAGTCTTGTCCATGGGCTGGCCTGCTGGAACTTTAGGTGAGCTGAAGGTTCACTCGGTGACTCGCCGAGTTGCTTTGGCGAGTACCAGCTTTGCTTTCCTTCAACTTTTCAGCTTTTTCGCTTCTTTTTGCCTCATAATGTCCCTACCTTGCTCACTTGCCTTCATTTCTACAAATTAACATTTTAACATCAGTTATGAGCATAAAGTAGGCATTGAAGACATTAATTCCTTGAATAATGAGCCCCAAGTGAGTCGAAATCTCCGACTGATCCACACCCCCAACTTAAACTTTTGCTTGTCCTCAAGGAAAACATAAGATCAATCAGTTAAACAGACATATCTACAAATAGTGCTACTTGAGACTCAACATGAATGCACACGAGGTTCAATTTACCCATGCAATGTTCAATTGTGCACTACAAGTTTCAAACTGTGACTAGTCATCATCAAATGGAAGTCAAGCTCACAATGCTTGCTTCAAATGCCAATTCAAGCTCAACAAAAGTATTTGAATGCCCTCACATCAAGAATGATTGCATTCCCACACAAAGCTCATAAAAATTTAAGAATTAAGGAATCAAAATCAACTCTCACACTCTCAATGATAAACACATGCATGATTCTCCCCATAGGCTTGCCCGTATTTTCCAATCAACACGACATTGAGCTCAATCAAGATTACTAAGGTCTTTCAAGGCTTGTAATGGGGCTTAGGGTAAAGGTATGATCATTTTGGCTTAGTGACTTCTACCTTCATGAAGTATGACTTGCATTTCACTAGTTCTCCTTTACTTTCAATCATTTTGATTTTCACAATCCACCCTAATTTCTTTTAAGCATAGAGTTCTCATATGACTCATTGAACAGCCCTTTTTCTTTTATCCATGCACAAATTGCATTGCAACATTCTTTTTCAATTTTTTCTTCTTTTGTTTATCTCCTCCTTTTCTCTTTTTTTTTTTATATGGAGGGGTTCCATCTTTTTCAACAACATCCTTCAAGGGTGAATTTTTTCACAAACTTCTTGACTCTCCTTATTCTTCACCACACCCCCAACTTAGGCTTTTGGTCTAAGTTGGCTATTCAAACGGACCAATGCTTCATGAAAGTTTTAGGTGGGGAGGAAAGAGGCCAAATGTGTTCATGTTTCATCCAAAGAAAAGGTTAGGCTCAAATGGTGTCAAGCTAGGTTCACACTCTCACAAGGTGGTCACAAAAAGATATAATAGCCATTTGGTTCACTCTCAAAAATTTGTGCCTAAGATCATTTCTTCCATCCACCATTGTTAGTCAATTGGACCAACGGGGCAAGTTCTAGGTATCACCAAGCACATATTTCAAGGAAACCTTACCACATGTGGAATTCAACACAATCATCAATCGAGACTCTACAAATTGAGCTCGCGTGCAACGATTATCACAAGACTCATTTCAACAATCGGCTAGTCACAATGAGATGCTAAGAGTTCACACATGACTTATGCAACTCCAATTTGCCTCATTAGAATTGCACAAACATATCGTTCAATCAAGAGCACTATTCAAGTCATCGATATTGATCGCAACTGATACTCAAATATGCAAGAGAACAACCACACATTCACAAACATTAAAATCAGGAGACAAACTTTAAATTTGGATCAAAACCAACATTCACAATCAACAAAATACCCCAACTTCAAATATGTAGTGCCCTCAATGCAAATATAACTAATGCAACTAGCAAAACGGGAGAGTAATGATCACTAAATGAAAAGATTGGAGGAGGAGAAACTCTTCACTTCACGCTCAGTCGGCGAGCAGTTGCCAGATACGCCGAACCATTCGCCAAGTCACCGAGCTTGAAATTGGCTCGCTAAAATTTACAGAAAGATGTCTCTCCAGTTTGTGTAAAAAGGCGAACTCAGTCGTGCTAGCCAACTAGTTCCGCAATGCACCGAAAAGTCATGTATCTCACCAAATTTTCCAGAACGAGCCCCAAAGTTGGCCTTGAAATGGGTTGTACACTCGGACGATCAGGAGGCCTAATTGGTGATTCACCGAAAGGGTCAGTTCACCGCCCATTTGCCATTATGTCAAAAATGAGGATTTCAACCTACACATTTAGCAAACGTTATTCAAAAATGACTAAAACTTGGATTGCCTCCCAAGATGTGCCTTATTTAACATCAAGGCATGACATGGAAATACTCTCAAGCATCCTCCAAATACACCACTTCAATTACCGAGACATCAAGACATTCTCCAAAATAAAGCTTGAAGTGTTGCCCATTTACTTTGAATATCGATATGTCTTTGCTTTCAACTTCAATTGCCCCATTTGCGAACACCCAAGTAACTTTGAACGGGACTACCACTTTGATTTGAGTTTACCTGGGAAGAGATTCAAACGAGAGTTATAAAGCAAAACAAGATCGCCAACTTTAAACTCTCGTCCAAGGATTTTGGTGTCATGACACTTCTTCATTTTCTCCTTGTAAAGGGATGAACTTTCATACGCCCTCAGCTGAAACTCTTCCAACTCGTGGAGTTTATTGACTCTACATTTTGAAGTGTCCCCCAATTCAAGTTTAACGCTTTCAATGCCCATAATGCTTTGTGTTCAAGCTCGATTGGTAGGTGAAAAGACTTTCCAAATACCAATTGGTATGGTGACATGCCAATTGGAGTTTTGAAAGTGGTGTGGTACGCCCAGAGAGCATCATCCAATTTCCGAGACCAATCCGTCTAATTTGCATTGACTAATTTTGCCAGAATTCCCTTGATTTCTCGATTGGAGACTTCAACTTGGCCACTTTTATGAGGATTATAATGGGTTTCAACTTTATGCTTAACTCAATATTTTCTCAACAACGAAGTAAACAACTGATTGCAAAAATGAGACCCTTCATCACTGATAATTGCACCCGTAGTACCAAACCTTCTGAAAATGTATCGCTTCAAGAATTGCACAACACTCTTCCTTTCATTGTTGGGAAAAGCTACAGCCTTTACCCATTTAGAAACATAATCAACCGCCACCAAGATATACATATTTTCGAAAGAGCTCACAAATGGTCCCATGAAGTCGATTCCCCAGGTGTCAAACAACTCTACCTCTAGAATAGGATGAAGAGGTAGCTCATGTTTTCTCAATACTCCTCCTTGCTTTTGGCATTGGATACATTGCTTAACGAGAGAGTGAGCATCATGGTATAATGATGGCCAATAGTAGCCACTTTGAAGCACTTTGGTTGTTGTGTGTACCCCGTTATGATGTCCACCAACTATTGATGCATGACAAGCATCGAGAATTGCATTTATTTCATTTCAATTGTGTATTTCAATATTGTGTTCTATTTTAGTAAATTTCTTCGCCCCTTCTTCATTTCCTTGTTCTTAATTGCTAGATTTGTGGGTGTAATTTCTAATTGAGATTAGGGTTTTGTTCTAGAAATAGATAACTCATTTGGGTCTTGATTTCTCATTCTAATGTTTTTTTATGTGATTCCATGCTTTAATGACTAGGGTTTGATTTACTCTCATGCTTTAATTTATAATTTGAGAGTGCACCACACTTGAATCTAGCTTCTGATCTTTGTAGGTTGCTTGAGAAAAAATCTATGAAGGGGAGAATTAGGTTAATGATCATGTTTGACTTTCATTCCTAAATTTGAGACTGAAAGGAGATAATTTAGGTTTAATTGGTTGAATGATAAACTTGCTAGATATAGGATCTTAGATTAAAGTTTTAGATTAGATTGTGTTAAACGCGATCGAGACCAAAAGGAGATTTCGTGAGAAAGCACTTTGAGATCGAAAGGTGATAAGTGTTGATTTACGATTATCTAACCTACCTTTGATTGAATTAAATGTGTTGAGATGGAAATGGATCATTGAATAAGTGTTGAGTTCTGAATTTCCTAAATCCCAATTATCCCTTCCTTGTTATTGTCTTTGCCCCCGTTGCTTGTTTAGTTAGAAATTGCCTTTAATTTGATAGTTTTGTACATTGCATGTTTAGATTCAAACTAGTATCTAGTTAGGCTTTATCGTTTCCATAGCCAACAAATTGTTCTCTATGGGATTCGACACCAACTTTCAGTTGGGTATTTTTGTTAACAACGATCACTTACTCTTCGAACTTGTTTTGAGGGTAATTTGAGTGTTGTCACTAGCAAGATTCATAATTTGTTATCTTGGCCCTCTTGTTGCAAAACTCCTCCCTTTCCTTCAGCTTATCCTTCTTCTCTTGATGTACATGAATCATAAGCCTAGCTATGTCAATGTCCCCTATCAGCATAGCTACCTTATCCCCCCCCCCCCCCCTTTTAAAAAATATATTTCAC
>NW_006239153.1:448524-459907 GCF_000226075.1 Solanum tuberosum
ATACGCTGACCTTACCCCCCCCCCCCCTATTTGATAAATAGAATAGTCCAGACACAAACAAACTCATTCTGCTTCTTATAACCACCACTATCTCCAGAGCATAGCTGGATAGCTGCGTGAACTTGAGGTTGTACTCTTGCACTCATAGACTCCTGCTTCAAGTTGAGGAACTCTCTTACTTTTTTTCTCTTAATTCTGGGGAAAGTAATCCCCCAATAACACATTCTTGAACACGGATCAGCCTAAGGATGGTGCATCTTCTCCCCTAGTCTTCTTCCACTTATCGTACCGAATCCAAGAAACATCATTGAGATGATATGAAGCCAATTCCACACGCTCTACATCAATAAAATGCATGACTTCAAACATTTTTTGAAGTTCTTCCACAATGTTTTCTGGATCCTCATTGACCATTGATCTAATGAACTCTAGGGGATTCATTCTCAAAAATGCTCGAACTCTGGACATATCATCTATATATTGACAGACCGCTCCTTGGCGACAAATTTGTCATGTCACCACTTGAGTCAACATATAGATGGCATTCCACAACGTAGCATTTGTGACGTCACCCTGAGGAGGTTGCACTACTGGTGCATTGGGACCTTCGGGTCCGTAGTGAATCGGTGGTTCTTTAGGATTCACATTCCTCCTAGCAAGACACCTCAAATATTTCTTCCTGGAGGCATGATCTGAAAAGATACGCATAAGCACAAATTAGAAGAAACTCTCATAAAGTTAAACTAACAAGAGTTTGAAGAAAAGAGACAATTCCTAATATCATGTAGGTTCCCTATTATACATGTGGTGCGCTTCACACTGATAAGAAGGAATCTACTAGACACAGATTCATAGACACCCTAGGACACTTGAACCTTGTTTTGATACCAAGTTTGTCACGTTTCGAGCCTACACCCTGAACATGACCTGCTCTCGAGAAATATTATTGGACTCCAAGTAAACCCTTGACTCGGTTGACTACTTAGCGAAAGACTGACTCAACCAGATATAATCTTTAAAACAAAATTTAAATTAATAGTCTCAAAACTTCTCAATTCAAACTATATCAAAATAATTTGCTACCAACAATAATTTGCAAAAACAGTTCAAAGAGGAAATACTGAAAGAATCCTCAACATTAACTATCTATAAAGCCTCTAAAGTTCAACATAGATGTCGGGAAATGACCTATACGACACCTCCAAAATATTAAAGTGAAAGATAAAAAGGGAGTCCCTGGGAATGCAAGGAAGGCTCACCAAAAGTTGTCAAGGAGTGCAAAGTGATCTCAACGAAGAACATGTTGATGATCCTGAACATATGTATGAAGAGACTGAAATAATACTCAACTCAATGCAAAGCATAAATAGAGATAAGATCATTTTAAACTTCACAAGTAGATATACGATAACTCACTAAACTGTATGTAAAAGTAAAATAGAAATAAAATAGAAGTACTCTTTACTTTACTAGGGAATTTCTCTAACCAAAAACCATCACTATAAGCCTTGTGATGAAACAACATCTCATCCACGCTTTCAGAACTGTCATATACGTTGTCGGGATATAGAACAAACTCAACTTGTGGATCCACTAAAAGGTCTACTCAAAGGCAGTGAGGAGTCGCCCAAAAGTTTGTGTGATCCTAACCCACGATCGCTTCGTTGTTAAGAGGACTGTACCTCATATCGATGCTCAACACTACTCCCAAAATATGTAACTCAATGCTCAATTTAAAAGATACTCTTTCTGTGTATTGAGATAAGTTCTCAAAAGTACCTTTTTAATAAGTAACTACTCTGTAAACACTTCTTATACTTTTATGAAAACAGTATTTTCTTTCTCAATATAAAAATGATATATTTCGGAATCATTTAATTCCCTTAAAAACTAATCGGAAAATTGTACTTTGAACTTCACTCTAGAACTCATCTTTAACATCTCAAAAATAATTCAAGGAAATTATTTGATTAAAAGATTCTCAATGAAAACTTATTAGTATGGTTCATGTGGGAATTATAAATATGAACAACAACTCAAGGATCTCAATGGATAATATACAGCAACTTATAATCAAGAAGTTAGAACTTAGAATTTATAATTTATCTTGGATCAAGAATTCTCGTAACTAAGGGTCTAACCCTAGATTTAATATTTACTTGACTAGAAGTAGATGTAGGGCATGAGGATGAACTCAAACCATCACTGTGATTAATCTTACATACCTGGAAGAACAAAGTTCTTGGAAAAAATCAGAAATTGGCTTGAAAACCCTAACTTTCTCCTCTTGGAACCTTGATCTAAGACTTGGAAGTATTAATGAACATAATGGGGTTGATTAACACTTTCTAAACCCTTAATTAGGTGTAAAATCGATGGGGTTTAGGCTTAGAAGGTGTGGAAAAAGACTGAAATATCTTTGTTAAAATATTATCGGATTGACTAGACGGTTCATAGGGCATTCAATGGACCGTCTTGCTGAACCGTAGGTCAAGTACTAGAGGTCAACTTCCTTTGGGCCCTTATGACAGATAGTCGTCTGGTCTACGATCCGTAGGCCATATCCCGTAGACCACATGTTACCAAAATTTACCTAAGTCCAACTCAATTCCACGATTCCACTCTACGGCTTGTAAGACAGACTAAGGCTTGTAGTCATTAACCGTATACTTTAGGTATCAAAACTAGTAGATCACTTTCAATTACCCGAAACCATTCTACGACTCATAGAGCAAATGATGATCCATAGGTCGTAGCCTTAGATCACTTGTCTTTCAAAAATCACTAAGTGTTGAACCATTCGATTAATTGAATATATGGCCCATTACTCGTACTACAACCTGTACAAGACCAACCATAGTCATTGAATCAAATTTCCAAAATATCTTAAGTCACTCTACGGGCACCACCTACGGGTCATAGTTCATTCGATGACTCTTCCTGTTAAGTCATAGCTTGTTATCAGAGACTTGACATTTTCCAAAATCTTACCGAATTTCTACGAGACATGTCCTACGACCCTTAGAACAATGTACGACTCATAGGTCACTTCCTAGAACCAAATTTTCTGCAACTTTTTTTAAGATTTTTTTTTTTCGAACCCAAGTCCCGATTTCTGAGGTGTTACATAAGAAAAGTCTAACACCAAGTAAACCTACCTCAATCGAAGAATTGGAAGCAAACAAGCTAAATTGTCAGAGCTTTCCCTTTCTCACCTTAGAATGCTCAAAGTCTAAGACAAAAAAATATAATGACACCTTAATTATCCTTAAACAAAGATCTTTGGTATTCAAGCCCACTTAATTTATTTATTTTAAAAGGATTAAACTATTCATTTTAAGATTATTTTATCAAACAAGAGGTTTTCATTCTTATACCAATATCATTCATGGAATTTTAGTCTCATTAACTTCTCTTGAGAAGTTTATATGCTCAATGAACCCATTATTATGGAGTTTCTAGGTTCCCAATATCATAGTTAGTTTTTAGGTTCACGATTCTATGTTAGAAGACGGAATATAATGTTTTAGGATCGCAAACATGCATAATTATACTCCCCCCACATGCTATTCCACAAAACTACTAACCCTAAGGTACAACCCAAAAAGTGCCATGACGAGCATACCCTTCGATTCTAGGAAAAAATCAAATTTCTGGAGGAAGGGATGAAAGGAAACTATATACCTTAAGAGAGAAAATCCTTAAACCTGGGGAAAGTCACCTCTAGGATTTTCGGCAAATATTCTAAGTTATGACTATGATTGGGTGAAAATTGGCTTAAAACTACAGGTCACTATTTCCTGACCTTTGTTATGGCGAAGTCTTAAGGTCATTATCTTTGCTATGGAAAAGTTTTGCAAGGTCACTTCCTTTGCTATGGAAAAGCTCTGCTTCGCTTAGCAAAACGCTGACAAATTTTAAGAATTCAATTCCCAATTTTAGATTTTTAACAACTCTTAACCTATGTGAACCTACACGATGGTACTATTCTCCTAAAAAACCATAACGACGAGATATGTTGTTACATCAGATCCCAATTAAACACATGTTCATTCACGAAAGTCAATAAGAAGGACCAAGAGGCATGAAGGAATATCTGATTCCATAAAAAGTTGGGATATTTGTTACGCATATGTGATTCGGTCTCCGGGTGGCCTCCCCTACAGGATTATTTTTCCACAAGACCTTCACACACAGAATCACTCTAGATCTCAACTATGGACCTATCGATCTAGAATAGCAATTGCTATTCCTAATAAGACATTCTCTCATCAACTAATAATGAATTGCAATAAATGATATAATTATCACCCCATAAAACTTCTTTAGCATAGACACACGAAATATTGGGTGAATACCTGACAAAACCAAAGGCAAAGACAACTTACAGGCTGCCTCCTCCATATGTTGAAGAATCTCGAAAGGATCAATAAATTGTGAACTCAACTTACCTCGCTTCCCAAACCTCATCACAACACACTTCATGGATGAAACCTTGAGCAAGAATTTCTCTCCCACTATGAAAATCCATATTTTTATCTTTCCGATCTGCATATTCTTTCAATCTACTTTGAGCTGCCAAAGGCTTATTCTGGATCGTCTTAACCTTCTCTAAGGATTGTCTCGGAAGATTAGTGCCCCACGCTCTCATCTCAAATGTGTCAAACCAACCAATGGGAGATCTAGAACTTCTCCCATACAATGCCTTAAATGGAGCCCTATCAATGTTGGAGAAATAATTTTTATTATAAGGAAACTCAACCAATGACAAGAAATGATCCAAATGTCTATCAAAGTCGATCACACACATGTGAATCATGTCCTAAAATATCTGGATAATTCATTTAAGTTGCCCATCGATCAGAGGATGAAAAGTCGTACTCAAATCAAGTCTCACACCTAATTCAACTGTAAGGTCCTTCAAAAGTTAGAAGTAAACTGTGTACCTCTATAAAAATAATAGTAATTGGCTAAACAATTTCCCAAAGATAGATCTTGGTGAACTTCTCTACATGATTGGTCTCTTGAACTACTATGAACTGTGCAGACTTTGTTAACTCTCAATAATCATAGATGTAAAATTAAAATTCCTAAGGTATTAGAAAGACCAACCATAAAATCTATAGCAGTACACTCCCACTTTCAATCAGGTATGGGCATCCTCTAAAGGATACCCTTGGGCCTCTGGAGCTCACACTTAACCTGCTCACGATTCGTATGTTGAGCAATAAACTCCACATTATCTTAATTCATCCGACCTGATGCGTCAAGCCACGATACATCTTGGAGGCTCAAGGATGTATAGAATATCTCGAATTGTGAGCCTCAATTAGAATAATCTTAGCTAAATCCTCAACACGCGGCATATACATATGTCTTTTGATCCTCAAAAAATCCTCATCATCTATCACCGCTTCTTTAGTTTCCCCTTGCAAAGCCTTATCACGAATGTTGCTTAAATTAGTATCCTCGAACTGTCTGGAAATAATCTGGTTCAGAAATGAAGATCTTGCTTCCATACAGCCCAGAGGTAATTGCTTAATGTTGCTTCTTTATTTATATTTTGATTTCCTTACTACTGAATAACACATTTTTAATTAAATATTATTTAATCAGTTGGAAATTTATATTTTATATTTTATAATTTAAGAGTGATATGCTCTTAATGAAGTAACATGAATGATAAATCCTCATTATTTTAACAAACTTACGATAAAACTTTTATTTTTAAGTTAAATAAGATGAAAGACTTATTTCTAAGCATACACGATACAATTATGGGAATGCATACATAAAAATAATTAAGCTAAATAAAATGAAAGTTATATTTTAAGAACGAATAATGAAATCTTGCAAAAATAATATATAACTACTAAATAAGGTGGAGAGTATTTTAGTAAACAAATAACTTATTTTTTAGAAATAATGCAATGCACAACTATTTTGAATATAACTAACCAAACAATCAATAAGAAATAATCTCAAAATAACTAGCCTCAATATAACGTATACCCACATAACTTATCTCAGCATAATTATTCACAATATAACTTGTTTTCAAACCAACAACCCCTGAGTATTTCCTTGAAACTAATAAGGCTACTATTACGCATATTTGGAGCGAGATGATCAATTGTGCTCACTTTTAACAAATAAAGACACAAATATGAAGAAGATATGATGATTATAAAGTTCTGCTTAAAGAACTGAAGTTCATTCTCTTTGCTGAACTCGGGGTGTTTGAATTGATTTTTTTTAAATAGTTTATAAGCCAAAAGTCATAAATTGAACATATTCATCTTTTGACTTCAAGCTTATTTGTACACCTTTTTGGTCAAAAAGCATATGCTTAAAAACATATTTGTCTTTCTCAAATCCATTCAAATATAAAAAAATACTTTAAAAGCCAAAAACTACTTAAAATAGGTCTATTCAAACACCCTTTAAATCATGATATTTAGTAAGATTTGAACTAATTTGTTTGTCTTTTTCAATGTACTTGTAACGATCCGTTAGGCCGTTTTGAGCACTAGGACTATTTTGACTCTTCCCGTAAAATTTTATATGAAAATTTTGAACTATTCGGTAAGTACGATTATTTAGTTAACGGATTTACTAAAATATTAATATAGTTGATAGTTAATGGGTCAAGTCTGTAATTTATTTAATATATTTTACCATTTGGCCCATATAATTAAACTAAGTTAATAGAATTTGCCACTTTTATTACCTAATTATTTTATTTAGAAAAAAAAAACAAGACAAAACAACCTAAAACACGACATAGTTGTGGCATAGCTACGAAGAGTGACAACCTTCGAAGTAATTAAATTTCAGTTTGATTTTCAACTGTGTGCCTATATATATTGATTTTCTAATTACTGCATGTTATATATAAATGTTAAAGTGGTTGGATAAGGATTTTATTTTATATTATATATATGTAATGGTTTAGGGGAGACAAGTTCTTAATGGCCAATAATTAATGGGTTATGATTGGATAAGGCTAATGGGTGGTGGTAATGCATAGGATGAATAGATGGAGGTTTGCAAAATAGTAGTTTCCAGCGATGTGCATATTGTTTCACGTTAATTTTTTATACTTTTTTTTCTCAAATCCTTCCTATAATTATCACCCTATGATTTAAGTTTGAATATGTTGGTATATGTAATTAAATATTAGGTGTATTATATTATATAAATTTTATTATATTTATGACAATAGGAAAATCTTAAAGATTTGTCCTAAGCTTGAAATTTAGCAAATATGAGACTTGTGATATTAATTGGCACCAAAATATATTAGGAGCTTGATCATGAATGAGGGTGAATTTTGAGTTTAGGATAGGCATATAGTAATAAGAGTGTCTACAGACTTGTTTGCCTACGAAAACTGCATATTTGATAGATTGGGAACACTTGAAGCTTTGTGAAAGGGAAATGCTAGATCTTGAGGATTCTTGACACATGATCGGCATTTGAGGTATGTTAAGACTTTCTAGACTTCATTGAGGGACGTTTTTTAATTAAAGATTAAAAATAGAATAGACAATGGGTAAGGGAGAAAGATGGGGGTCTCGTACCAATGGTGTGACGGACATTGGTACGAGTACCGGTGTTATTAAAGGGAAAGTTTATTACTATAATATGATAGATTGTAATTAGAGAATGCCAAAACATTTGGGCATTACCTGATATATTTAGTGACTTGATTCTTTTGTATGGTTGAGTTTCTTTATTGAACCCGTATAATTATGATAATTGAGGTAATTATATGTCATAGTGACATTTGATTTATTGAGATGTTGCATCATCCCCTTTTTTTATTGATATATATTGTGCATATGCATTGACATGAATTGGGTATGAGTAAAGGTCTAACACGTGGAGATCATCCATGTTGAGATCGAGTTATGATTATAATTTGGGCACGTGGAGATCATTCGTGCGATTGATTGGTTAAGATTATAAGTTTGGCACGTGGAAATCGTCTATGCTGGGGATTTTTTGATTTTATGATAGTGCATTGAGATCGTTCGCACAGACACATGGAGATCGTATGTGTCGGTATATGAACCTCGCGAGTCCCCCATGGGTCATGAACTCTCCATGTATTTTCGAGAAGTATCATGTATATATAGTTGAGAGAGTACTTGGCATCTGAATGCATATCATTTTTTGGTGTCACATTGCATTGCATCTCATTACATCCCTCATTCTTGTTCATTATATGCTTTATCGGTGGTTGGACATTACGTGAAAATCGATTATCCCTACTGATGAAAACTTGGTTGATATGTATAATGTTGACTTGAAAAATTAAAGGATTATATTCGTATATACTCATGTCACTATTTCTTTATTGTCTGTCTATTAGATGTACTAGGTACACGTGGTTTCATATTTATACTATACTTGTTGCACTCCTTTGTGGTGCAGATTGTATTTCGAATTTGAGCGCATTTCTTAGAGCATGAGTCTGAGTTTGGATTAGCAGTGGAGTTGTGGTGAGCTGCTTGGATATTATGCGGCCCATACCTTCATCTATCTCTATTTATTAGGCTTATGTTTAGACTTGATTAAAAATTAGAGACTTGTATTAACTTTAGACGTTCTTGTACTTATGACACTAAATCTTGGGTGGTAGTTTAGTTTTCCGCAGTTAATACTTATGAAAGACTTAGTTGTTGGGATATTTTACTTGTCGCTTATTTTTTCCATTATTATTATAAAATTGAATTGGTAAAAGTATTGGGTTGGCTTACCTATCGGTTGGGAACATAGGTGTCATCACGACTTATGATTTTGAGTCGTGAAAAATTGGTATTAGAGCCCTAGGTTCATCAGTCTCACGAGTACAAGAGCTGAGTCTAGTAAAGTCTTGCGGAACGGTGCGGAGACGTCCATTACTTATCTTCGAGAGGCTATAAGACCTTAGGAAACTTCTATTCTTTCATTCCTTTTCATGCGTATGTGATTCTATTAACGGCCAAAAAAATTTTGTTCCATTCTCTCATCAATGGTGAGGAGTCATTTCAAATTCGACCTCAGTGGTAGGGGTGTTATGAGGTATAGTACAGGTGTTGTGTGGCAAACAAAATAACTTGATAATGAATTTTCAATTCCAAAATAAATAAATTATTAAAAATTGACGGTGTTTGAGATAGTAAGAATGATTTGCCTGAGGTGTGATTTAGACAAGGTTACTTAAACTTCACTTGAATTAATTAGGACAGTTTCATGGCTCATGTTTCCCTTAAGTGAAAAATTTAGTAATAAAATGATATAATGTTAATATCTCGAAGACAAGTATAAGATTATGAGGATCAATTGATCAAATAAGGGGATAATGGTCATGATAAGGATGTGAGAAGTTGAGGAAAGGACAAAAACATGAAATAAGATCATTTGTTATGAAATCTGAGATGATAAGATTTGTTATAAGATTCGTATGAAGGTTTTTCTTTTTATCATTTGAAGTGGAGGTATAGTGAAGATAATTTGAATAGTTCTAGTTCGGTGACACGATGGCCATGTCGGTATTTTTTTGATGGGAGACACAAGGTGGGATAAGTCTAATACATCAAGAGATAATAAAAGGCTAAATTGAATATCAATCACCAAGGACATTTAAATGGAGGGTTAATGATAAATAGCGATAAATTCATATTATGAGGAGCCTTTCAGATATTAAATTGAGGATTAGTAATATTAATTGAAAGAAAGAAGGGAGAAGGATCTTTAGTTTAAGGATGTTGGAAGGGATGCTTGTATGAAGCTATATGAGGACATCTATAGTGACGTATGCATAATAGTTGTGAATCGTTGTATGGATCATAGATCAATACAGTGGTGATTCAAAATATTACATTAGTAAATAACTAACTATATTAAGGTAATAAAGGTTGTTCAAAGTATCGTTTGGTATGCTCTCGATTGGCTACAGTTTTATTTCGAGTGTGGATCTACTTCATTTTACATAAGTACGTACCTTATTTTGGATTTGAATGTGCTTTGTGACTCTTCTAATATGTCTATACATATTCCTACACCTGTAGATGGTTTTTAGTTGTAGATCGATTACATTGATCTTATGTTGCTGACTTGGTAGTACAAGACACGTGGACAAACTTAGATCTTTCGAATATGAATTGAATTTCTCTCTATCATGCATTTTCATACTATTAGGTTAAGACAATAAGCTCATATTTGTCAAGTATTCCTAAAATGAAGGGGAAAGAAACTCTCAGTACTTATCCGAGAAGGATATTTTCAATTGTGAAGTCTCAACTGGTAAAAAAAGAAAAAGTGATGCATCACCTATTAGACTTATGTTTGTGATACTATTATCGATATTCTTCTTAGATTCAGTTCTAATGGTAAACGAGTTCTTGGAAGTGTTTTACAGGATCGTAATATCAAGTTTAGTATTGGCTTAGAGTTGGACACTCGGCCTATTTCTATCATTCTTATTGGAATGTTCCTTTGGAATTGAAAGAATAGTAACAAGACTTGTTGAGTAAGAGATTTATAAGATCAAGTATATCTTTATGGGTTGTTTCTATCGTACTTGGATTCCTTTGTCATTATTTTTATCGATGATATATTGGTATACTCTCGTAGTAGGGAGGATCACGAGCATCATTTAAGGATTGTTCTTTAAAATATGAAGAATATTAAGCTTTATGCAAGTTTTTAAAGTGTGAGTTTTAATTAGTTCGGTGGCATATTTGGACCATGTAGCGTTCAAGAAGGGTACTATAGTGGATTCCTAAGATATTGAGGAAGTTCGTAATTAAGAAAAAAACTTGTTTCCATTATCAATATTTAGAGTTTCTTAGGTCTTGTAGATTATTATTGATTATTTGTGGAGGGGTGATGGTTATCGTGACCAACGACACTAACCTACGGTATGAGTGTCTACGATCGTCGATAGTATAGTAACCCAACTAAAAGTTGGGATCGTGTCCCAAGGGAGTGGTTTTGAGAATTGATAGAAAAATAAAATTAAGCTCTAACTAGTCGTAGCTAAAGACATTACCGAACAAAAACATGGTAAATTAAAGAGGGTGAAACGAAAGTGTCAATTATCAATTGGGGGTTTTGTCACAAGTAGTAAAAACAACAAAAATTAACAAGAAAATCAAGTATAGGTAAATGTTCTTGGGGTGTGACCGCAATACAAGTTGAGATAAATCATTGGGTACATGCTTTCGATAGGAAATTTGCAAGATAATAGTGACTAGGCTAAGCTTTAGATGGAAATAAGCTCCTTCTTGAGCAACTTACCTCATTTCAAATACGTTCCTCTCGGACACCCATTAGCCGCATGAAGGCCAGCCTACGCCTTACCCCACTCACTCTCTCGAGCTGAATGTTAGGA
>NW_006239153.1:460350-463241 GCF_000226075.1 Solanum tuberosum
AACAAGTTTAGTATTTATAGACATCAGAAAATAGTGCTGGCGGATCGCTCAACGAGGTTAGTCGCAAACGCCAAATAACTCAGCAACTCGCCCTTCTTCTGTCTCATCGTCGTTAAGTGTTTGCCTACATCATCTTCACCTTCTGGACCATTGGGCGGTATAATATTGCTTCGCGGAACTATTCGGCGAAGCGCCGACTTCTCATTTCATTCACCTTTTTTATCCTCTTCCTTCAGGGCTTCGCATACTGGAACAAAGGGGCGGAGTCTGTCCCTTTCGGCGAATCGCCAAAGGTTCTTGGCGATGCTCATGCTTCAGCTTCTTCGTTCTTTTCAGCCTTTTTGTTCCTTTTTGCGCCTAAGTGTCCATGCTTCCACTAAAACTTCAAATACCTGAAACTTAAGAGTTTTCATCAGATATTGAGACAAAATAAGCATTCGAGGACACTATTTCTATCAAAATAAAGCCCTAAATGAGTCTAATTTGTAGACTTATCAACACCCCCAACTAAAACTTTTGCTTGTCCTCAAGCAAACTTGAGTTCAGCCGTTCAAAAAGGGTTTCTCAAACAGTGCTACACAAGACTCAATCATGAGTGCACACAACAAGACTCAATTTACTTATGCAAGGATCAATTGTGTACTCAAAGATTCAAGTTGTGACACACCATTACCAAAGATTCTCATGCTCGCAATACTTGCTACTTGTGCAAGTTAAAGCTCAACAAAAAGTATCTAAATGCCCTCATATGAAGAATGATTTCATATTCACACAGAGAGGTTAATCAATTAAAGATCAGGAATCCGATGTAACGCTCATACTCAAAAAGAGGAACACAATGCATGTTTTCACCCATAGGTTTGCCCTTATTTTCCAATCGACTTTAGATTCGGCTTACTCAAGATAAAAAAGGTCTTTATAAGGCTTGTAATGAGGCTTAGTCCGAATTGAATTGAATTGAAGGGGTTTCCACTTATGCAATACCATGGGTTAGGGGGGACTTTTTCTTGCACTTCTTGACTTCTCCTTTTCCTTTTTCACCACACCTCCAACTTAGGCTTTTGGCCTAAGTTGGCTATTCACTAAATCACAAATTAAGAGGATTGTAGGTAGTGGTTTAAGTAAGGTCTAGGGTTCATCAAGGATCTTCCAAAGAAAGGTAAGGCTCAAAGGGTGTTCAAAAGAGTTTCACACGCTCAAGGGTAGGCCACAAAAGAGGTATATGTCAAATTTGGCTCACACTCTTTAAAGTTGCCTAAGATCATCTCAAGAGGACACCTTTCTAAATCAATCAGACTAACAGGGCTAAATTCTAGGTTTATTCATGCAAGTTTCAAAGAAAGCTAATCACACAAGGCATCGACACTTAAGTCAAACAAGACTACACACTTTCGCTAGCGTGCAATGGTCATTACAAGAGAATCAATTCGATAAAATGGCTAATCACAACGAGATGCAACGAGTTCACATATTGTCTATGAAACTTCATTTGGCCTCATCGTAGCCGTACATTCATGTTCATTCAATTGAGAGCACTATTCAAGTCATCGGTATTGATCAAAACCGAGACTCAAATTTTTTTGCAAAAGAACAACCATATTATACTCACGAGGGGTAGCAAAAATGTGCGAAAAATTCAAACAAAACTAGAAGGGTCAAAAATCGTTTGCAATTAAGAATAAGCGGAGCCACAGGCTCAAACAATCACAAAGCAGTTTTAAAAACACAATTAAAAACATATAACCTAAATGTACACCAAAACAAGGTGGGCCTCACCCCACCACAAATAAGAGTGTTTATCCTCAAATGTGAATAATAACAGTACCCAGAGTTTAAGAAAGATAAGATATAGAAAGAGGTCAAGAAGAGTCCTGTCTATGCAGTCTCTCTATCTGTCGGGGAATTTGATGCATCTCCCTGAAGTAAAACCATGGTCCCCGGAGTATTGTTGTTTTAGTCCTCATTGTTTGACTTTGTCGTGGCCTCTACAGCAAGATTAGGTGCAATCATCTGATCTATCTCTTGAGCTGCTCCGAAGGCCCGTATTGCATTAACGAAACTTCGAGCCTATGAAGGCACATTAGGGTCGATGGGAATTTGTCTCTTTGCTCTGGCTTCATTGGTATATTTCCTTTGTCTGGCTAGCTCTGCTTTCTTTTTGTCTTTCTTAAACTCTCGTGCTCTTATGTTCCTGGGTGGATCATTTGTCCCTACGACTTTTGATCTAGCCATTACTGTAAAGACTTCGAGGATAAGTTAGATAGCACTTTAAACAGGAGAAAAAGGGTGTTTTTGGGTGTGGAATCGTTTAGCCAAGCTAGTTGGCGAAGTACTTATCCTGTTAGGCCAATCGTTGAAAGTGATGGACAACTGATACAAGGGGGCAGACAAAGGGCGAGCAAGGGATCCTTCGGCGAGTCGCCGAGTGCATTTTGTGAATTAAACTGACCGCCAAAAATCACAGATCGATCAATACACAAAGTATTCAGTTAAAGGCAGAATGGGGACGTTAGGCGAACCGCCGAGCAGTTCGGCAGATTTTGTTCATCTCGCCGATCAGCTCAACGTGTCTAGTTTTAACTTATCCTTTCAAATTTCACCACGCAACCCCAGATAATGCAACTTATGCTTATATAACTCAATTTCAACGAAAACCCAAAGAAACTTTTATTCCCACCGCTTAACAGTTCAACTCAAAGCAAAGTTAAGTGGTAGTCCCTCAAATCATGCAGAAAATATCAAGTCTTAATCGATAATATATACAATCCTAGTAACTCAGAGGCTAAACAAAGATTTTCTACTGTCAGTAATTATGCAAATGAGTAAAAATTCTGATCAAATAACTGAGGAGTTTGATCACCAACCTTTGATGCCGAATTAGATAGTACTGG
>NW_006239153.1:463317-465750 GCF_000226075.1 Solanum tuberosum
TAGTCCCTCAAATCATGCAGAAAATATCAAGTCTTAATCGATAATATATACAATCCTAGTAACTCAGAGGCTAAACAAAGATTTTCTACTGTCAGTAATTATGCAAATGAGTAAAAATTCTGATCAAATAACTGAGGAGTTTGATTACCAACCTTTCATGCCGAATTAAATAGTACTGGCTTGCTAGGCAGCAATGTGATCCTAATCCGAGCACAATTCGACACGTACAATACTCTAAAAGTGCAAGAAATATAACTGCTAAAGTGCGAGTGTGAGCTTGTGACCGTCCAATTTTTGCTCATTCGGCGATGTTAGTTGATTTCGCTCCATCACTCGGCGAAACGCCGAGTATAACAAAGTTTTCAGTTCAGGTGAGCAGTGCATCGGCGGTTTTTATCCAGATCGCCAATTGGATTGGCGATGCGCAGACAAAATTCATACTCCGCTGAGTTTTACAGACTCAACCTTTAAGACGTATTGTGCCAAATAGTGGGAGGGATCTGGTACGCCGTACTTGTCGGCGATCTACCAAACTGAACTGTTGCTCACCTCCATACATCTTTCCAAGCACTTTCCTTACTCAATCTGTACAAGCAGCACACTATTATTTCCTCAAGATAACAAAAGGCGAGTAAATGGTTTTGGGTTGCCTCCCAAACAGCGCCTTAGTTAACGTCGCGGCACGACGCAAGTTAACCTTCAGACTTCACTCTTGGGGTTAGCCATAGTATCACTAGGCAAACCCTTTTGTTGTCTCGGATTGAGATGGGACGAGATATGACCCATTTGGGTTTCTAACTATTTGATTGAAATTGAATGAGAGGTGATAGTCTGGTTGAGGGTAGACACGTCTTCTTTCATGCCTTTTAGCATTTTGTCTGACCCTTCAACTTTGTTTAGGATACGTGAGAGCATATCATCAGACCTACCACCTTTCGAGTCCTTGGGCTTCTGACGCTCGTGGGGAGGCACTTATCTATCTTTCTCCCCATCCTTCCAATTTGGATTACGGTCCCTCCATTCACGATCTTGATCCTTCCAGCCTTCGTCTCTAACCCATCCTTGATTACCACCCTGCCTTGGGTAGTTCGAACGATAGCCCCCGCATTGGTTAGCTAGAAAATTTAATTCCTCGTCATACATGGCTTCAAACTTCATCTCCTCAGGATTCGCACCCCCGACTCCCACAGCATTGACACCATGGGTACCAGCCCCCATGACATTTTTGGATAAAATGTCAAGCTGCGTCATGATCTTGGCCATGTTTTGGTCTCTCTCATTATCTTTCTCAACCTGCTCCTTGGATAGCTTAAATGTGACCGGTGAGACCTGGTCTTCGCAGGTGTACCACGCCCTGTTGATGGTTGTCATGCCATCAAGAAGTTGCGTTACTTCTGCATATGGTTGCTGCATTAATCTTCCGGGAGAGAGTTGGTGAGCTACACCTTTGTTTACCGGGTCTAGACTCCGATAAAAGTATTGAAGGAGCACATTATCAAGTAGACCATGGGTTGGGGATTGTAGCACCAGTTTCTTAAACCAGAGCCAAGTTCCATGCAGAGGCTCTCCATTCAGACGCTTAAAGCTTTGGATGCTATCCCGAATAGTCATCATCTTCGAGGGAGGGAAAAATCGCACATTAAATGCGGTGACCAACTCCTCCCATGAAGTGATCGAGTTACGTGGCAGCTCAGCTAGCCACTTGCACGCCTCCCCAATCAGTAAAAAAGGGAAAAGCCTCAATCGAACCGACTCCATCAGGATGTTTTTGAATGAGAACGGTCCACACATATCTACGAAGTTTCGAAGATGCTCATGTGGGTCCTCATGTGCTAATCCACTAAAAAGTCCATTTAGTTGCAAGAGTTGCAACATGGTGCTCGTTATGTTGAACACCGCATTTCCCTCTGTCGGAGGTAGACGGATGGCTCCAACACCTCCCATGAGATGTGGATCATTGATGTTCGGCTCTTGGACATCGTTGAGGTTGCCGATGTCGTCCCGATGGCCCACCTGGCTCCCGTTACTACCGTTAACACTCATGCTTTTTGAAATGTTTACACAATTAACAAAACTAAACTAAAAATTAAGTTAGTAAACTACAACTAAGAAGAACAAAAAGTCTACTAATCTAAAAATTCTCAAATAACACCACTCCCCGGCAGCGGCGCCATTTTGATGCTTATCGTTACCAACGACACTAACCTACGGTATGAGTGTTTATGATCGTCGATAGTATAGTAACCCAACTAAAGGTTGGGGTCGTGTCCCAAGAGAGTGGTTTGAGAATTGATAGAAAATAAAATTAAGCTCTAACTAGTCGTAGCTAAAGACATTAATGAACAAAAACATGGTAAATAAAAGGGGGTAACACGAAAGTGTCAAATATCAATTGAGGGTTTTGTCACAAGTAGTAAAAACAATAAAAATTAA
>NW_006239153.1:466238-471228 GCF_000226075.1 Solanum tuberosum
AAAATCAAATGGGTATAAGAAATTAAACCTTGATTTATGCAAAGGAATAAAAATCGAGAAGACCCACTTCCAACTTGGAGAAGATGAAATCCTTCTCTCTTCAAGTCTCCCACAAAACCCTCTCCAAACTTGAGAGAAAATATCTAAAAACGTACTATTCTATTCTAAAAATAATAATAATGGTTCGGGACTTGTAAAATTAATAAAGAGTTTAGTATTTATAGCCATTAGAAATTAGTGCAGGTGGATAGTTCGGTGAAGTTAGTCGAGTCCGTCGAATGACTCGACGACTCGCCCTTCTTCTGTCTCATCGCCGTTGAGTGCTTGCCTACAACATCTTCACGTTCTGGACTATTGGGCGGTATAGTACTTTTTCGCGAAACTATTCGTCGAAGCACCGACTGCTCCTTTTATCGTCTTTTTTATCCTCTTCCTTCAGGACTTCGCATACTAGAACAAACGGCGGAGTATGTCCTTTTGGCGAATCGCCAAAGGTTCTTGGCGATGCTCATGCTTCAGCTTCTTCGTTCTTTTCAGCCTTTTTGTTCCTTTTTGCGCCTAAGTGTCCATGCTTCTACTAAAACTTCAAATACCTGAAACTTAAGAGTTTTCATCAGATATTGAGACAAAATAAGCATTCGAGGACACTATTTTCTATCAAAATAAAGCCCTAAATGAGTCCAATTTATGGACTCATCAAAGGGTTCTCATCTATTGCATCAGTATTGACTAGATTGATCCAAAAGAATGCGATTTTTCAGTGTTTTAATGAGTGTAAGGTGAGTTTTCAAAAGCTCGAGATTTTATTGACTACTAGTTTGATTTTGCCTCTACTCATGGAGAGATACGATTTTTTGTGATACTTCTCATATTGATCTTGGTTGTGAATTGATGTAAAAGGGGAAGGCATAGCTTATGTTCAAGGCAGTTGGAGGTTCATGAGAAGATCTATACTACCCATGACTTAGAGTTGGTAGCTATATTATATGCACTAAAATTTTGAAGGCATTATTATGGTGTACATTGTAAGGTGTTTCAATATATATTCAATCAGAGGAATCTCAATTGAGGTAGTTTTCACGCCCCAAACTAGGGGAAGTGCAACGGGCACGCGGTACCTTATTCAACCAAGATAGACACTAAAACATAATGGAAAGAAAATAACAAGGGCCGACAAGACCTTCACAATGAAATACTGAAGCAAGATAAGTGGACCGACGAGATCACAAGAATATAAATGACATAATAGAAGGGCCGGAAAGACAAACTTAATTGATAATGAACTAGCAAGCCGACAGGGCTGCAACTAAAATCTTATATACAATAATCTGACAAGGCAATAAATGGAAGCTAAGAAGGCCCAACATAGGGTGTCCACAAGTCTCTATGAATACTACAACTCAAATGGGTGGGACGAGGTCTTGAAAGTACCAATAACTATATACCAAACTCATGTATGCAAAACCTAAAGACGACCAACAACTCCAGGAAGAATGGAGCATACCAATCCTCAGCTGAGACAACACCCCCTATTGCAAAGGCCAATCAAGACCTTTGTCTGAACCTGCAGCACGAAATGCAGCATCCCCAGGCAATGGGACGTCAGTACGAATGAAAATGTATTGGTATGTAAGGTAGAAAGTGAAATAATATATAATTGCGATAAAAAGTGTAGTGGAGATTCAACCTGAAAGTGAAACTCAAATAGCCTCCATGATCAACATCTGACCTCATAGTAACTAAATATGGATGGTATGCTCGTGTAATCGTATTTCATGAATACATATATATATAGATGCAAATGCACGACATACCCAACCAAATGCTAGCAATGGTGATGCCTTCCGGTAGCGAACCGGCATCATATTCGCCAACTTGTGGCCATCCGTGTCTCATACGTATAAATATAGGCAATAGACCCCATACCTCCCGATTATAGCTCGGGAGTAGAATGCATAGCATGCCATGTCATGAATTCGTAATGCATAATGTTGCCATAGTCATGTTCCCAATCTTGGCCCATTGGTACTCTTGTTCTCATAATCTCGTAATCCATTATGTATAACATGTTAATGACTCATAGAACTCATAGGCTTTTAGAACAAACTCAAACAACCTAGCAATTTAATCATTTAGGAACTGACAGGAGACTGACATGGCTGACTTAATTTATGAACGACTTCAATATGGTAATAGTATAACTCTTTTCAGAAACTGATTGCTTGATGAGTAATTTTTATTTATTTTTTAATTTGAACGACCCTTTAGGGGGTCAGGGGCTGAGCAACACCCCCAGGCCTTATCATATATGAAAAAAATTATACAAGGAGGGGGACATATACCTTACCTCCAACCTAAGGTGGGACAAGAGTCAACCTACCTACTAAGGTTAGTCAACTCCACCATATACAATAAGATGTAATATTAAAACTAAGCACCTAGAGAGGATCCTCTCTTAATACAAAGTTACTAATAAAAACATAAATAAAGGAGACTCTCCCCTTACAAGAATTAATGAAACTAAGACTAAAAAAACTACTATACCTAAAAAGGCCATAGTAAATCGAATAGGTTATAACATGTCAAAATGTAATGTTGTTGTCCTTGAAATGTTGAACATTATATAGAGAGTCTTGAAACTGAAGGCCTTCTTTGTAAGGATTTTGAAGTATGTTCAAGGTGGTTGTTTAATCCTTTTAAGCTTCTTGTGTCTGAAGTTTTGAACTCCCAATTTCTCTAATAGATAGCTTCCTTTAACTGGTAGAGGTAATTGATGATGAGTGTAGTAATTTTGTACAATGTCTTGTTGATGACTATGTTTGGCCAGTAGATCAGCAGTACCATTCGCCTCCCTGTAAGTGTGCACACACTGAAAAAACACACATGGGTTAGCAAGAATTTGTAAGTCCTGTATATACATGTGTATCTTCCAAGGGGGAATAGCAGCCTGCAAGAACCACTTGGTTAATAATACATAATCAACCTCTAATATAATATTAGTGTAACCATGTTGTATACACCAATTTAAACCAAAACTGGCAGCCTGAACCTCTGCTTGGTTGTTTGTTCCTTCACCAAAAGGTACAGCAAAAGCATATACTATATTCCCTTGATCATCTCTTAAAATGCCGCCCCCTCCTATTTTTCCGGGATTATGTAAAGCACTACCATCCGTATTTAACCTGTATCTAGTACAAGGAGGAGTTTTCCACATAACTAAGGTGGTACGAGGAGGATTTTTCCACATCACTAAGGTGACTCGTATCTCCTGTTTGCATTTTTCAATGCATGCCACCAGTTCTATCCAACTTACACGCAAGTGAAGATATGGGAAAACAGAGTTAAGCATTAAAATCATGTCTTTAATAATCAAGTATTTAACTTTGTGGATACTGGATGTTTTTCCTCCATACTTGGCTGAACACATGTTCTTCCAGAGATTCCGGCAGATGACTATAGGGAGTATGTGAATGATCATCGTATGTGTTGTGTTCTTCCCTGTAACACCACTCCAACACAATAGCTGGTTATGTAATGAATGATGTTGCAGTTGGAGTCCCATGCTGCCAGCAAAGAATTTCCAGATATGACCTGCAAAATGTCCTTGAAGGAAGATGTGTTCAACATCATCCCATCCTTGCTGAAAACAACAGTAACATTTCACAGGTTCCACTCTAAAATTTGCTAAGGATTCATTTGTTGGTAATTTATAACGAATAGCTCTCCATAGAAGAAAGGACATTTTAAAAGGTATATGTCTATGCCAAATTTGGGAATTAAGGACTGCAGTAGCCTTTTTCTTCCTGCACATTTCCCAGGCTGATTTACAAGTAAACTCTCCAGCTTCAGTGAGTCTCCAAACTGCAATGCCTTTAACTCCCTGCACAAACTGAAAGTTAGTATTTAGAATAGATGGAATAAGAAGAGGAGGAACCTGTTGTCTGAGTTTCCTTTCATTCCATTTTCCATTTCTAAAAATTGTGCAATGGTAGCATTGTTAAGGCTTGATATAGAGGTATTATATGTAGCTAGAGCCCCCTTTCCTAGCCAATCATCCCACCAAAAGGAACAACTTCCAGATTGGATTTTCCAGCCTATATTCTCCTCGACTTGAAGCTTGTTTTTCATCATGTATTTCCACATCAATGAGTCTCCTCTATCAACCTTTTTTGCCATTGGATGAGCTCTTTGACAGTATTTGGCTTTAAGAAATTGACTCCATAAAGAAACTTTAGACCTGAAATTCCACCATTGTTTGTATTGTAAAGAAGTGTAAATATCTTACAGCCTTTTGATCCCTACCCCACCTTCAGTGTATGGTAAGCTCATTGTGTCTAGAGATGCCCAGTGATATTTCCTTTTATTTTGATCCCTTCCCCAGTAAAAATCAGCAATGATAGTCTCAATGTATTTAATAGTAGTACTGGGGGGAGAAAGGGCAGCCATAGTATGAATAGGTATAGATTACAAGGCATGTTTGATCAATGTAATTCTGCCCCCAAAACTAAGTAGTCTTGCTTGCCAACCACACACTTTTTTGGAAACCTTCTCCACTAAATGAGAATAATAAATGATCCTTTGTCTACCAATATAAAGAGGTCATCCTAAATACGTAATAGGACTGTTTTTCTGTGAAAAAGTAGTCACTTCTTTAATTGGTATGGATGATGTCTTGTGTTGTATTATCAGGAACCATAAAATAACTCTTTGCTTTGTTAATAAGTTGTCCAGAGGTACTTTCATATTCCCCTAACCTGTCCATAATAAGCTTCAGGGAATGTCTATCTGTAGATGCAAAAATAATAACATCATCTGCAAAACTCAAGTGATTAATCTGTGGTCCTCTAGGTTTCATGAAGAAACCTCTGTAATTAATATTCTGATGTAGAGAATTAAGTAACCTAGTCAATACTTCTGCTCCTAAAATAAATAGGGCAGGGGATAAAGGGTCTCCTTGCTTAAGTCCTCTAGTGGAATGAAAGAAACCATG
>NW_006239153.1:480100-510179 GCF_000226075.1 Solanum tuberosum
TGTCTATCAGTAGATGCAAAAATAATAACATCATCTGCAAAACTCAAGTGATTAATCTGTGGTCCTCTAGGTTTCATGAAGAAACCTCTGTAATTAATATTCTGATGTAGAGAATTAAGTAACCTAGTCAATACTTCTGCTCCTAAAATAAATAGGGCAGGGAATAAAGGGTCTCCTTGCTTAAGTCCTCTAGTGGAATGAAAGAAACCATGACGATGTCCATTAATGATTATAGAATACCAGTTGTTACTCATTATTCTCCACACTAAATCAATGAATAACTCCCCAAAGCCAAATCTCCTAAGTGTCAAACATGTAAATGACCAAGACACTCTATCATATGCCTTGGTCATGTCAAGTTTGATTACCACATTATTTCCTATATATGGTGTTTTAATACCATGAGTAATCTCTTGAGCAAGCATTATACTTTCTGTGATACTTCTACCTTTTACAAACCCGGACTGATTGTCTGATAATAATAGGGGCAGAATAGTAGCCAATCTCATGCTCAAGATCTTAGAAATTATCTTGTTAGAGAAATTACTAAGGCTGATAGGTCGAAGATCAGTGAATTTTATAGGCTGTTCTGTTTTTGGCAATAAAACCAAACATGCATGAGACATGAACTTAGGCATAATGTTACCACAAAAGAAAGATTGTACAGCTGCCAGTAAATCTTCTTTAATGATACTCCAACAAACTTGATAAAATTTACCCCTGATACCATCTGGACCTGCTGCTGAATTGGGATTCATTGAAAACACAACTTGTCTGAGTTCCTCCATAGTAGGAATTGCTTGCAACATCTCATTTTGCTCAGGAGTGACTACTGTAGGAATATTCTGAAGGATTCTGTCATCTATTCTATCATTCTGGCCCTGAAAAATTTGCTGATAATACTCACATGTTGCCTGTGCTATTTGCTCCTCACCTTGTATCCACTCCTCATTATCATTATAAATCTTATGCAAAAAAAACCTCCTTCTTCTACCTTTCATCAAAGCATGAAAATATTTGGTGTTGGCATCTCCCTCCTTAAACCATTGTAATTGAGTCTTTTGTTTAAGGATGGACTCCTCCATTTTCAAATACCTAATATACTTTGCATTCATCTGATGAAGTTTCAAGCCATTCCTAATAGGAAGTTTCCCTGGCTTGAAATTCACTCGCTTATCCGGAATGAGCTACTGAGTTGGAGTACAGGAAAGAAGCACCACTTCTTTATTGTCCTCCTCTGATTGTCTGATACTTTCCTCAAATTCCTTAACCTTAGTAAAAATATCCCCATACTCTTTCTTGGACCAATTGCTAAGAGTAGCTGTTATTCTCTTCATTTTCTGATGCAGTCTCCACATTGGATTGCCATTGACACCCTTTTCCCAGCACTGTTGTACTATTTTCAAAAAATTGCCATTGTCAACCCAAAAATGTAAGAACTTGAAATATTTAATATGATTCTCAATAACCTTAGTCATTTCCATCAACAGGGGACTATGGTCAGAACCAACAAAGGATAAATTCTCAATAGTAGTTTGAGGCATAACCTCTAACCATTTATCATTAACCATAGACCTATATAATCTCTTCCAAAACTCTAGCTTCTGCATCCCTCTGATTACACCAAGTGAATGGAAGTCCTGTGTATCCTAAATCAGATAATCCACAAGCATCTATTACTCCAATAAATTCTAATCCACAAGCCTTTATTACTCCAATAAATTCAAAGCTCTTATTCATATTGTAAGGTATTCCCCCAAGCTTCTCCTCTATAGATGTGATAACATTGAAATCACCAATAGTACACCAAGGTAATTCCATATTAGCATAAAACAAGAGCCTATCCCATAAGGATCTCCTCATGTATTCATTACATTTAGCATATATAAAGGACATCATGAATTTTTCAGACATATCTGTGTGATGAAATGTTATTGTAATATGTTGATCATGTGTTTCCATAATACTACCAGTGACCTCATTAGTCCAAAATAGCCAGATTTTCCCATTATCATTACTAACTGCTTGATCCATCTGTAATTGACTTCTCACTATATCTATATGAGAGTTATTAGCAAATGGTTCCAGAATAGCAATAATAGATAGCTGATGAAGTTTCTTGAGAGTTTGAAGCCTTTCCAAGGATCCTTTGGTATTGATACTCCTAGCATTCCAACAAATGACCTTAATCATTAAAAACCTTTTGATTTGGACCTAGTCATGGGCCTGCTAGAGTTGTCAGACATGCTGGTAACATGGTGATTAGGTTGATGTCTAGTTTGTTTCCTTCCTCTTGGGGATAAACCCTGTTGTTCAGTCATTCTTTGAACATCAGAATACTTATCCCGAAAAGTAGAACCAACAACCTGATCAGTATGTGTCATGGTGTCCTTTGCATCTTCATCAGAATCATCAATAGATTGGTTAATAGGATCAAGATCATCCTCAGAATTAAGAACCCCATAATCATCAGGAGTCACCTTAACCTTCTTACCTTTATTACCTTTATTAACAACCTGTTCATCATCATTCTGTCTTTTATTTGTCATATGCTGATCTTGATGAGAGAACTGTTTGTCTGCAGCTATAACATCTGATTCCTTACCCATACTCTGCTGCAGTCTCTTTTTGATAGCCTCTCTTTTCTTTTTACTCAATCTGTCACCAGATTTATTATTAAATCTGCTCTGTTGTTGCCCTATATCTGTAACCTGTTGAGTGACTGTTGTTGTTGATTATTGATAGGGGTAGCAGGGGCTCTATAGTCTCCACTAGGGTCACTATCCACATCATTATGCCTAGCATGAGTAAGTTCCCCCCCTCCCTTTGGAAACCCCTTCCTACAAGTTATTAGGTGTCTCCTGTCCCTTCCCATCCAAACCTCCAACAGCTACCTCAGCAATAATATCAACATTAGGTAATGGGGTTAGGGGTTGGGAGCATTAAGTCAATACATGTAACAGCTTGTCCTGTAGACACTTCCTGTCTTTTATTAATCTGTGTTACCTGTGCAGAACTTTTATCCTCCTGTACAGGCCTGTTAATGTTGTCATGTCCAGTGTTTGCTGACTTTCTATTATACTCATCCTGAACTTGACCTTGAGCTGCTGCTGTCTGAGGTCTGCTATCACCTTTAATGCCTTTGTATTTGTCCAGAACCTCTAAACTAGGTGATGACTCCTGCATATCAAGATTAATATATGTATTTTGAGTAGGAATAGTAATTATACCTGCCTGTTTGGTGGACTGATCTGCTTGGCTGGTATTGTCTCTAGGAGCCTGTGTTTGATTATTGTTCCTTTCTCCTTTTGTGTTTGCCACTGATCATCTTGTGGATACTGCATGTGCTCCTGATCTCTTTGCTGCTTATAATGTTGATTATTATCTTCCTTCTGCTCACTTTCTTTATAACCCTTAGATTGTTGCGGATTATTATCCTTATCTTTAGTATGCTTGTTCCTCACATTCTCTAACTCCTTTTTCTTTTTGTCCTCATCTCTTTGCCTAATGGTACAGTCACTTTCCAAATGTCCTTGGTGTTTACAGTAGAAACAATAATCCGGAATATTATCATACTCTATTTTCTGCCATCTCCCATCAGTGATATCCTCCCCCACATAACCCATCCAAATGTAAGGGGGTCTCTTTTCAGTAAGATCAACTTGGACCTTCACCCTTGCTTGACCACCCCTAGTCTTTTTAATAGATGCAGAATCCAAGTATAAAACCTTGCCAATAGGTGAAAGCAATCCAGAAACAAAATCCTTATTATAGCAGTGCCAGGGTAACTCAGGTAAGGAAATCCAAATAGGGACTATAGGAGTTTCTTCAGCCGGTTTAAAATTGGGAGTCCACACTTGAATTCTCATTACCTGCCCTGCTATACTCATCATTTGCTTAGTCCAAACCACATTATAATCAAGCTCATATCAAGATCAATGTATACATGTCTAGAATTAAAATGGGCAATTTTAACTACCCCGGACAGTTGAGTTTGTAAGATGAAATTATTCCTAATGAGCTCCACTTTAGGCATAGTGTTACTAAATTTCCCAATGAGGGTATATTTGCAGGTGGTTGCTAAATCTTTCATGACCTCTTCTTTCACATACAACACTGCAGGCAGACCCTATTTAGTCGTAGTTTCAGGTGCTGTCAATGTAATGGAAACATCACATTTGGCCTGATTATACCTAAGTCTATCAGCATAAGTCTGTACAATAGTATAAGGTGCAGGAGCAGCTAATGGATCAATTTTGGGAAGATTAGGAATGTTACCAGTAGGCCGATCATATCTAACATTAGTTGCATTAACTTTCTGAACTGATTTATCAAAATTACTAGAAATTCTAGGAAAATTCTCTTGATTTTTCTTTTGTTCTTTAGCAACCCAAATTTGCTCATTCTCCTTTCTACGCTACTCATTACCAGCATTCACATGAATTTAACTCGCAGAAATCACAGGTGTGTGAGATTTATCAATATGAGGTATACCTGTGTTCTTGCTTTGATTCTTGATAAGTTGTTCATCCATATGAGAAGTGCTCGATTGTCCCAACGCTTGAACATGATGCTTTCCTTCTCTATGTTGAATTTCCATTTCCTCTTCGTTTTGTAGATTTCCCAAATTCGTCGCCGACCTTGCAAAATCACCTGCTCCGACCATTCCACCTTGAGATGAACTTGCAGCTTCAACATTATGACCTCCACGACCCATATTACAATCCCCAATAACAGAATCATGACGAATAACCTCGATATTACTTCAATTTTTGTGGCGCCTTTGGGACGAATCGCCCGTCACCATTGCCTGTGTATTTCGCTCAACTGGAACGGTGAAATTATGTGGGTTATTATGTCGATCTTGGAACTGAGAATCTTTTTCGCCTGCCCCTTTTCCTTGAATTTGACACAAATCTTCCATGGATATATGAGTATGAGTGCCATCCAACTCCCTTTCCATAGCAGTGTGAATCGCCTCTTCTCTCACCTGCGAGGAGTTGTAGGATGAAGCTGAAGACGATTCTGGTAACAGAGGATGTATATTTGGCGTGTGCATCACTGTAGAAGGATCTGGTGGCCTGAATCGATCATCTGGCAACATTTTTTCCATTTTATTGATGCTGAAACTTTGTGAATTTAGCTAAGATAGCTAATATCTTGAAGAATTCTAGAGAGAGAAAATTTGTAGAGAGAGAAAAAATTCATGAAATGATGAGGCTGCTTGATGAGTATACAATCAAAAGAATGGCGTACAAGGTTTAGTATGAATATGATTTTCAAACCATTATCGTAAAAACTTCGCACGAGAAAGGAAGGTTTAACAATGCCCTTAGGTATAACATAATAAATCTCCATCATTTGAGTCTCACTCTTAGGACAATATCTTGCTAATGGACATAAGAAATAAGAACACTATGGAACATAACTTTTATCCATCAACCATATTTTACAACAGTACATGCACAACAATGACACGTTAAAATTAAGAAAAATAAACAACTGACATTCCAATGTCCTTCACAGAGGGTCTTCCTAGCAATAGAGTAGTATAAAAATTAATTATTCGATAATTTATATTGTTCAAAAATCATGCGATATAAAAGAAATTTGTTTTACCTTAACATACCTTAAATGAAAATTTGGAATAACTTGCAGATAATCACTTTTATATTGGTAATTGAATATGACTTCAAATAGAATTTCCCAAAATAATTCTTCAACAAAAGTTGAAAGAAGAGTAGTGATATTTGTGTTCCCAGTAAATTGTTGAACTGATTGTTAAAGCTGTAAGCATATTCATATAGTAGCGTAGAAGCTAAATAAAATGAGTCCCCACGAATTGCTCAAGTCAAACACATAGATATGCTTCCTTTTTGTTTAGTAATTTTATTTATATACAATTAAGTGTGTCAATATATAGAAAATGATAGGTGGCACTATAGAAAATTGTTGCTGCCATTACCCACTTCCACGTGGAAGTGGGGTTGTGATATCACAATATATTTATATCTCATTATTTAGTGTAAACTAAATATACATTTCTCATAAACTACAATTAATGAAAAAAATAAAATCATTTTGAATAAAACTTCTCATATAATAAAAAAAATTTCCAACATAACTTCATTTACTATCCCCGCTAAAATATCAATAAATTATAAAATCCTTTAAATAATGCATACACCACAATATAACGTAACTACATTATTTTCATAAATATCTAAGATATTTTAAAAGACAATATTAAAAATATTATTTTAATTCATTCATTTTTTTATATTTTGATTTAAAATCGTGTTGTCGAATCATGCATAATGTTATAATAAAACTCTCAAATTTAAGCTCCTAAGCCTTCAACACGGAGTAATGAATAATCGTAAACACCTTAGGTGTTACAGTAGCAGAGATGGGCAAAGTTGCTCAAGAACTATAGGATGACTATCATTTATGATTTGAGCACGACGAACATGGTAGTAGATTTCTTAAGTTGAAATGCACTAAGTATGGATAGTCTATTTTTTTAAGGTGAGAGAGAGTCTTTTGACTATGAATGACCCGACCTTATCCAATAACTTTATGAGACTTGATATTTTAACGCATGTTAGGGTGTTGGCTTACATGGAGACGAGGTTGTCCTTATTGGAGCATATTCTAGCTCAACGATTTGATAATGTAAATTTGTGTAACAGTTGAGAAAAGGTGAAGCCAAGGAGACGATTCTTTATGGTGAGGTAGTTTTGAGGATAAAATATTGTATTTGTGTTCCTTGGATAGGTGATTCGACTAGACTAATCATGCAGGAGATCCATAATTTGAGGTACTCTATTCATTCGAGGACTACTAGGATGTATCATAACTTGAAGCAAAATTACTAACGGTGTTGTATGAAGAGGAATATAATAGATTTTGTACATCTGAGTTTGAATTGTCAGCGAGTGAAGTATGAAAACACTAAAAGCCTTGAGGTGTGACTCAAAGAATGTTGTGTAACTGGAAGTGTATTGCTTTGAACTTTGTGGTAAGATTTCCACATACCTTGGGTAAGTGTGATACTATATGGGTCATGGTATTGACTAAGTCTGCACACTTCGTACAAATTCAGACTACCTACAATTTAGAGAAGTTAGTCAAGATCTACATTTGGGAGATAGTTCACTTCTATAGGATGCTCATTTTTATTATTTCGTTGAGGTGCATAATTTACATATCATTTCTAGAGGTCTATGAAAAACAATTAGTTGGGTACTTGGTTGGATCTTAATACAAACTTCCATCTTCAGTTTGATGGTCTGTTCGAATGGACTAGTTAGGTCCTAGAGGACATACTTCGGGTGTGTGTGATCGACTTTGGTGATCATAGAAAACAATTTTTGCCTTTAACAGAGTTTGCATACAATAAAAGATATCATTCAGGCATTGAGATAACACTATTTGATGTGTTGTATGATAGGAGATGTCGATCTCCGTTAGTTAGTTTGAGACATTTTAGGTTAGGTCGTGGGTGCAATTTTGTCGAAAGAGTCCTTGGACAAGGTCGGATTGATTCATAATAGGTTTCACATGATTAGAAGTTAGAGTAGGCAAACGAGTTATAGAAATTAAAAGATTCATGGTTTAGAGTTCATGGTTAGAGAGCAGGTTCTACTATAGGATTCATCCATGAAGGGTGTGATAAGATTTGGGAAAAAGCGCAAGTTGAGTCCGAGGTATAATTGTAGAGGCGAATACAAGTTGGTTTTTCCACTTGGTTTGTCGTACGTTCATCATATGTTTCATATTTCAATGGTAAATAAGTATCATTAGGAAGGTGCTCGGGTGGTTCAATGGAATTCAATGTTACTTGATAATAATTTGACTTTTGAGAAGGAGCGGGTAACCATCTTGGATAGGCAGATTCGAAAGTTGAGGTCGAAAGAAATTGCTTTAGTAAGGGTTTAGTTAAAATATTACTTGATTGAAGAAAAAACTTGGAAGAATTAAGTCATACATGCTTAATAAGATATTCTAGTATTTTTAGCGCTCAAGAACGTTCTATTATTTTATCGTTGAAGGACGAACGTTTGTTTTAGTGGTAGATGATGTAACGACCCGTTAGGCCGTTTTGAGCACTAGGACTATTTTCACTCTTTCCGTAAAATTTTAGATGGAAATTTTGAACTATTCGGTAACTACGATTATTTAGTTAACGGATTTATTAAAAAATTAATATAGTTGATAGTTAATGGATCAAGTCTATAATTTATTTAATATTTTTTAACATTTGGCCCATATAATTAAATTAAGTTAATAGAATTTGCCACTTTTAATACTTAATTATTTTATGGATAAATTATTTATATACACATCTTTATTTTCCATAATTTCCATCATTCCCTAACATTTCAAAATATTTCCAAAATCCCTTATTTTCCCCAAATTTTCAAGTCAACCGGATACACAAGTATCCCATCCTTAACACATGATTTCCTTCCTTTTTTTCACTCCTTTATTCTCTCCATAATTTGCTCTACAATCTTATCAGTTACAATTTTCATATCAATTTGATTTTCAAAAGGATTCTCTACAATCTTATCCGTTAGAATTTTCATATCAATTTTATTCTCAAAAGGATTCTCTCTCCAGTTAATCAAATTCAAACTACTCAATTGATATACTGTGTCTCCTCCACAGTCGTCTTCTTCAATTTTATTTTTTTTCTTCTTTATTTCCTGATGCATATGGATCAGGATCATTCTTTTAGTGTTGGTATTACTCAACTAGTCGAACAAGGATGCATCTTCGCCTTCTAAATAGACTGTGGAAAAAATGCTCAAAAAGACAAAAAAAGTCGATCTACTGGTGGCTTTTGTAAGGACTTTGGATCGAGATCCATGAGTGACGTCTATGTTAATAGTAAAAAAAAAATTACAAGAGTGAATGTTGAGAAGGAGAATGAGAAGAAGGATGTACCTTCGTTTTCTAAAGTAAATGTAGAAAAAAGTGGATATACATTTGTCTTCTAAAGTGATTGTTGAGAAAGAGAAGTCGAAATAGATCAGATTTTCCGATTTTTTCTTGTTCATCTTTTTCTGATATTTATGCGTTCAGATTTTTAATGTATCAGGTTGTTTTGATTTCTTAAATTAATGTATAATGTCTTCGTTTCAACATTATGATACATTACTATTTCACTATGTACAATGTATCGTGTTCAAATTACTAATTAGATACATTAACTAGATTTTTAATGTATCTAGTTAGTTTTGTTTCTTAAATTAATGTATAATGTCTTTGTTTCAACACTATGATACATTACAATTTTATCATACACAGTGTATCGTGTTCAAATATTAATTTTGATACATAAACTTAATTAGTTTTGATACTTGATATAAAACTTCTTCCAAATGTATCATTTATCATGTATCTAGGTGTTGCTATGTATCTTTTCTCTTATTCAAATTTAGAAGGATATGTAACAGTACACAGTACATGATACATCAAAGTGTCACACAAGTATGTATCAGATTCATAAACAGTGATACACAAATGTTATTATCAAAAGTTTGTTTAGTTCGAGGCAAAATATGAAGTTCTTGCAGCTCTGTATCTGATACAATAAACATGAAGCGCATTAATACATATAGTATATCATGTATTAGATACACAACATAATGAGTCGTGTACACAATATTCTGTCTTTTAAAAAGTTCTAATATCAAATACAATTTTTTTTATCAAACACAACTGCACAAATTGTGTTAGATACACATTTTTATGGAACACAAATATTACATCTACTAAACCATATAACTGATACATGATATAATGTATCGGATACACAACATTTTGTTATTGCATGAACAAATATACCATATTTTAGACATGATACGTAAATTCAAATTTATACTAATTGTATCTGATACGTAGCAACTACCACAAAGTAATGTATCGATCTCAAACCTTACATCTTATGGACATCAATTACTTATTTAATGTATCTAGTAGAAATACAACACTTCTCAATTTAAACGAGATACATAAATAGTAATGTATTGATAAATCTATCCATCTCAGAAACAAAATTCAGAAAACGATTAAACAACATTATAAAAGGTATGAATGATCCATCAAAGCTATGCATCTCTTCAGCCTTTCTGTTTGTTATATCAATTTATAACGGATACATTGAAAATCCAAACTCTTGTTTCTTCACCTCAACGATGTATCAGATCTCCAATTTTTTTCCTCAACTCATCGATCTTTAATTCAACTGCAATGGTTGATTTGAGATTCACAAATCAATTTTTTGACCAACAACAATTTCATCACTTTTGTATCATTCATACCTCACCTCTTTCTCAGATTTCGGAATGTCTCAACAAGATGGACATGTTCATGTTGTATCAATACAATTTATCAACAAGTTTGATTCAAAAATTGAGATTTTTTTAGAAAGAATGAGAAGAACAATTTTGGGATACATTAACTAGTTTTTTAATGTATTTTGAAATACAAATTGAAGTGGTCAGTAACTTCTTTGACCATCTCTTACTGTGGTGCCACGATCGAGGTGAGATGAAGAGTATGTCAAGCAGCAGAATCAACATTTTCCTGTGATATCCTTCTACTATACATCGGGTTTTCAAGTTTTTCTTCATCTTATCGATCTACTGCAATGGTGTATTTGAGATTCACAAAAGAAATTATTTTCCAACAACTAATCATCATGTATCTTATCAAATTTTTTGGCAAATTTGAATCTGATTTGAATGATTATTCGATGAACATGAGACGATGAATAGAGAGGAAAAAATAAATTTTGAAATTGATTCTGGAAGGATTTGCGTCTGATTGAATTGTTTGAAGCTAGGAGGATTTGGAAGAGAATTGAGAGAAGAAAATTTGAATTTTGAATTAATTGAAGTTGTTACCATTTGAGAAAGATTGACAATAGATTGATTAGCGTGATTTAGGGAACTCACATTCAAAATTGATTTCCTTTCCTTTAAAAGTGTAACTGAATTTGTTTTAATGTATTGGAATTAATGTATCCGACTTATCTGCTATGTATCTGGATAGCATTGATTTTGAAGGGATTTTCGTAAATTGAAAAAGAGTAGGGATAGAATGTAATTTAGATCTTTACACTATAGGATTTAGGTAAGTTATACTTTTTTTATTTAGAAAAAAAAAACAACCTAGAAAACGACTTAGTTGCGGCATAGCCACGAAGAGCGACAACCTTCGAAGTAAGCAAATTTCAGTTTGATTTTCAATTGTGTGCCTAAATATATTGATTTTCTAATTACTGCATATTATCTGTAAATGTTAAAGTGGTTGGATAAGGATTTTATTTTAGTTGCACGTTGACCTAATGTAGTGGTTTAGGGGAGACAAGGTCTTAATTCGCCAAATAATTAATGGTTATGATTGGATGAGGATAATGGGTGGTGGTAATGCATAGGGTGAATAGATGGAGGTTGGCAAAATTGTACTTTCCAGCGATGTGCATATTGTTTCACGTTAATTTTTTATATTCTTTTTTTTCAGATCCTTCCTATAATTATCACCCTATGATTTAAGTTTGAATATATTGGTGTATGTAATTAAATATTGGGTGTATTATATGATATGAATATTATTAGATTTATGACAGTAGGAGAATTTTAAAGATTTATCTTAAGCTTGAAATTTAGCAAATATGAGACTTTCCATATTAATTGGCACCAAAATTAGAAGCTTCATTATGAATGAGGGTGAATTTTGAGTTTAGGATAGGCATATAGTAATAAGAGTGTCTACAAATCAGTTTGCTTACGAATAATGTATATTTGATATATTGGGAACGCTTGAAGCTTTGTGAAAGGGAAATGCTAGATCTTGAGGATTCTTGACACGAGATCGACATTTGAGGTATGTTAAGACTTCCTAGACTTTATTGAGTGACGTTTTCTAATTAAAAATAAAAAAAAATAGAATAGACAATGGGTAAGGGAGAAAGATGGTGTCTCGTACCAATGGTGTGATGGGCATAATTGGTACGAGTACCAGTGTTATTAAATAGAAAGTTTATTACAATAATATGATATATTGTAATTCGAGTGACAAAACATATGGGCATTAGCTTATGTATTTAGTGACTTGATTCATTTGTGTGGTTGTGTTTCTTTATTGAACCCGTATAATTGTGATAATTGAGGTAATTATATGTCATAACGACATTTTATTTATTGAGATGTTATCATCCTTTTTTTATTGATATTGTATTGTGCACATGCATTGACATGAGATTGGGTATGAGTAAAGATCTAACACATGGAGATCATCCGTGTTGAGATCGAGTTATGATTACAATTTGGACACGTGGAGATCGTATGTGCGAGTGATTGGTTATGATTATAAGTTGGGCACGTGGGAATCGTCTGTGCTGGGGATTGTTTGATTTTATAATAGTGTGTTGAGATCATCCGCATAGACACATGGAGATCGCCTATGTCGGTAGATGGACCCCGCGAGTCCCCAATAGGTCATGAACTCTCGATGTATTTTCGAGGAGTATCATGTATATACAGTTGAGAGAGTACTTGGCATATGACGCATATCATTTCATGGTGTCACATTTAATTGCATCTCATTACATCCCTCATTTTTTTTTATTATGTGCTTTATTGGTGGTTGGACATTACATGACAATTGATTATCTCTATTGATGAAAACTTGGTTAATAAGTATAATGTTGACTTGTAAAATTAAAGGATTATTTTCTTATATACTTCTGTCACTACTTCTTCGCTGTCGGTCTATGAGATATACTAGGTACACGTGGTTTCGTACTCATACTACACTTGATGCACTCCTTTGTGGTGCAGATTGTATTTCGAATTTGAGCGCATTTCTTGGAGCTTGAATCTGAGTTTGGATTAGCAGTGGAGTTGTGGTGAGCTGCTTGGATATTTTGTGGCCCATACTTTCATCTATCTCTATTTATTAGGTTGTGTTGGTATTCTGATAGGATATTTCTTATGTTTAGACTTGTTAAATAATTAGAGACTAGTATTGACTTTAGAAGCTCTTGTACTTATGACACTAAATTTTGGGTGGTAGTTTAGTTTTCCGCAGTTAATACTTATGAAAGACTTAGTTGTTTGGATATTCTACTTGTTGCTTACTTTTCCCATTATGATTATAAAATTGAATTGGTAAAAGTATTGGGTTGGCTTACCTATCGGTTGGGAACATATGTGCCATCACGACTTGTGATTTTGGGTCATGACAGTACTCCTGCCGTTTCTAATTACTTGTCAAATATTTTTTTAATTTGATTTCTCCTTTTACTTGTCATTTTTTACAAATCATGTAAACACAATTTTTTTTTTCTATTATACCCTCAATTTATTAATATTGAGTTAATGTCTTTGATAAATATAATGAGTAATAATTTGAAACCTTTTGAATCTATCTATATATATATATATATATATATAATAAAGTTAGATGTAGGAAAGGTGATGTGACATGCTTCTAAAGCCAAGAATGACATATATATTTTTTCTTAATTTTTTGATAGTTTCTTAATTTTTACATTTATATAATTTATTTAAAAACCTACAATTTATATCTTAATTACATTAATTTATAAAGCTCAAAAGTCATTATCATTAATTTAATGAATCTTTTTATTTCTAATTAAACCAAATAATTAATACATTTTACCTTTTACATCCGTTTTGCTCATTTTTTCCTTTCATGGTGAACATTGAACAATAATTGTAATATCTAATTAAATTGATCAATTAATATATTCAATGTCTATGTTTCTTTATGTTCTTTCATATTCCTTATTATGAATAGGGAAAAGGCATAAACTCCCCTCCTAAACTTGTCACGAAAAGTCAGTTACAACTTACACGTTTATACTATTGTGACAACCTATTACACACTTGAATTACTTAAAAGTGAATTTATTTCAACCCTGACGCACATACAACCAGTCAGATGATGAGAAAGTGTTTCACACTCGCATCACGCCATCACCATGTCACTGCCACATCAATAATTACATCATTTTTATAAAAAAAAAATCATGTCACCGAATTTCTTCTTCTTCTTCCCTATACACCATCAAATCCACCATTAAATCACTACCATTGTTGCTATTATCATCGAATTCACTTCTCCACCACCATAGATTTCACCATCCATAATCAAATTCATTCTCGGAATCTTTCCACAACCATTGTCATCATAAAAAAATCGATAACAAACATCATAAATTTAACTAAATTCACCATCGGAACCATATCACTATCATTGAAATTCATCACAATCATAACCATAAATTCTGCGTCCACATCAGAATCACGAGTTTCATTGTCATTATTGAAATTAAAAGTCATACCACCACTAATTTTTCACCCATCACCAAACCCACCACAAAAAATTATCACAATATACAAATTTCATTCAAGTTCAAAGAGGAGAATTGTGAAAACTTGCAATATTTATTTGCAAAGATTTTAGTCAAACAATAAAAACTAGTGCTCGATTTACTATTACTGATTTTGAAGAAAATCTAGAGAGAACTTTTCTGAGAGAGAAGAAAAATCTATGAACATACATTAAAAAATAAATTTTGTGCAAAAACCCAAAAACTTTTTACACAAAAAACAAGATTTGGAAATTTTCTTATTTCAAATACTCACAATCAACAAAAAAAACACAAAAATAAATTGAATAATCCCGAACAGTGAACCTAATTAATTGAACAACTTCGCGATCTTTGCGAGGAATTTCTATCTCGCAATGTTGTTTTCTATTTTTCTCTTGAAAATTTATCATGAAAAAAATTATTTTTCACATTAGCCATAGCAAAAAGAGTGTTTGTGATAAGAAAAAAATGGAGGAAGAAGAAAGGTAGGGTAACATGAAGGAGAAGATTGGAGTGGGAAAAAATATGCCTTTTTTTTACTCAAACTTGCCTTTTTTATTTTTTATTTAGTCTTATTTACATGTCAACTTTAAAGGTGGTGTTAAATTCACTTTTGAGTAGTATAAGTGTGTAATAGGTCGCCTCAATAGTTCAAGCATGTAACTGACTTTTCGGTATAACTTCAGGGATAAATTTATGTCTTTTCTCTTATATATATAGATTGTCAATTTATTTGTGATTGTGAAGCTTCACTTTTGCAAGTTGTTGGGTTTATGCCTAAAAGCTAAAATGTCTAATTTTACACACACAAAATTGTGTGATATGTATGGCAAGTTATTTAAATATATTCTTTAGATTTTTTAAGGCCAAACACATATGTAGACCCTTAAACTTGTCCCTAAATTTCAGTTTGGCACTCCAACTCAACTTTGTTCCATTTTAACCCTTCAACTTCAATTTTTTATGTTCCATTTTGACACTTCTTTCCAAAGATCAACAAAGTGGGATGTGTGTACTTCACATGCCATTATTGTGATAAAAATAATGGATGAACATCTTCTTTTTTTAAAATTATTTTTTTTTAGAGTTTCTGTTCATTATTGTGTAGAAAAAATAATCGGCGAAAGTGTGTTTAGTTTTTTTTTTTAAAAAAACAATTAGTTAATTTAAATAACATCACGTATTATTTTTTTTCATATCTAGTCTATTTGGACTAACTCAAATATCAGCTTTCTAATTTTTCATTCAACTAAATACGAGTAAAAAAAACTCATGTTCATTGCTAATTAATAACACTACAAAAAAATGTTGAAACTCGATAGACTTCGTTGGGTTATCATTGATTTTTTTAAGAAGAAAATCGACGCACTTTCGTCGGTTATTTTTCACGCAAAAATATAGGAAAATTCTTAAAAAGAAATTGTTACTTTTTTTATATAAAAAAACAATGATAATCCGTCAGTTTTAATTTTTTACAATAATTAACGGATGATCGTCGATTTTTAAAATGCAAATTGCAGTTGAATAACATAAATAAAAATAAAGAAATCATAAAATTAGTATTTTGTGTTAAATGATACATAAAAGAAATAAAGTTGAAGGATAATCTATTATTATTATTTTTTCTAAATACTTTTTTTTTGTCTTTCACTCTCTTAGAGAATAAAAGAATTCCCTTTGTAAATCTATATATATAATAAAGCTAGATGTAGGAGAGGTGATGTGGCATGCTTCTAAAGCCAAGAATGACATTTATCTTTTTTCAATTTTTTTACATTTATATAATTTATTTAAAAACCTACAAATTATATCTTAATTACATTAATTTAGAAAGCTCAAAATTCATTATCATTAATTTAATGAATATTTTTATTTCTAATTAAACCAAATAATTAATACATTTTACCTTTTACATCCGTTTTGCTCTTTTTTTCCTTTCATGGCCGTGAACATTGAACAATAACTGTAATCTAATTAAATTGAGCAATTAATACATTCAATGTCTATGTTTCTTTATGTTCTTTCATATTCCTTATTTATCTTTATATTGTCAATTTATTTGTGATTGCGAAGCTTCACTTTTGCAGCAGGTTGTTGGGTTTATGCCTGAAGGCTAAAAGGTCTAATTTTACACATGCACACAAAAAATTGTGTGATATGTATGGTAAGTTGTTTAAGTATATTCTTTAGATATTTTTTAATATTATTTTATACTAAATTGGGGTAGGATTATGTGTTATCAAATAGATAACTCAAAGGAATAATATCGATTCTTTATTTATCTTTATATTGTCAATTTATTTGTGATTGCGAAGCTTCACTTTTGCAGCAGGTTGTTGGGTTTATGCCTGAAGGCTAAAAGGTCTAATTTTACACATGCACACAAAAAATTGTGTGATATGTATGGTAAGTTGTTTAAGTATATTCTTTAGATTTTTTTAATAATTATTTTATACTAAATTGGGGTAGGACTATTTGGTATCAAATAGATTACTCAAAGGAATAATATCGAATTTTTACTTCACTGGTTTACAGTATTTTATTTTTTAATTTGCAACTTCATAATTTATCTTTATTAATTCTTACTCGACATTTGTTAAATTTGATATTTTGTGTTATATCATCTACATCAAGGAATCTCATATATTATTTTAATTATTGAATAATTGATGTATTGTTTTGGTTGAGAACTACTTTACAATCTCTTTATTAATATATTTTACTCAACATTTAATAAATTTTGATATTTTGTGCTATATCATCTACATCTAGGAGTCTGATATATTCGACCTATAATATCTACCTCAATGTTGAATTCTAAAGTAATTATTACTTCCGTTCACTTTACTTATCATTGGTTAGTTTAACTATTATTCAACGCTAAATTGAATTAGATTAATTCACTATTTTAATATTAAAATTTAAATATTTTGAAATTTTTACGAAAAATACTATAAGATTCAATGTTTCTCATATTAATATGATGAAAATATATATCTTAAATATGGGTGAAAGTTCATATAGTTTGACTCTCGAAAAATAAAATATAAAAAATAAAATTAAACGGAGAATGTATCTCCAAATTCATAAACATTTTTCTACTTCTTAATTGACACTGTAATTTTGGGAGCTATTTTAAGTTTCATTGATTTAAAAATAGAGGCAAAACTTAACTTTTTTATTGACTCTCGAAAATAAAATATAAGAAATAAAATTGAACGGAGAATGTATATACTCTCCAAATTCATAAACATTTTTCTACTTCTTAATTGACACTATAATTTTGGGAGCTATTTTTAAGTTTCATTGATTTAATATTTATCAAGTTTTCATTATACATCATTTAAGTGGTTATGAGATCATTACAAAAAGTAAGAAAAAATTAGAGAATTACTTCTATTTGAAACATCAACGTATTACTAATCTCTTATTCAAATTGTTGGGCCCGTGCCCGGCACAGGGCAAAAAACTTAAGTATACAACTTAAGTACCTTAATTACTACTATATAGCAATAGTTTTTTTTCCCACTTATATAGCAATAGTGTTTTTTCAAAACTAGAATTTATAGTTTTTTAAAAAAAAACAAACTAGAAATAGTCAGCCACGCTTATCTCATATTTCTTGATTTTCTCCAATTATTTTACCTTCCACGATTGACTGGTTTCAATTCTTGAATAAACAATAAATATTATTAATCATTTTTGGTGTATTATTAGGTTCAATTCTGTAGTATGTTTTTATAAACACCATTATTCATCATTTATTTTTTATGTGAGTGATATAAACGCCAAATTCCTTGAATATTATTTTGGTAAAAGACTAGGTGTAATTGATAGTGTATTTGGTGTAGGTGATTTGATGTAATTGATAGTGTATATTGATTGTTAATAAACACAAAAAATTGGGATAGTTTTTTTGGGTTTATGTTCTGATGTAATTGTATATTTTATAACGTATTTAAACACTAACTAACGTGATATTTTTTTGGTTCATCTATTGGGGTAGTAGATAGTGTATTTTCTGATATAATTGATATATTTAGGTCGTATATAAACACCAACTATCATGATAGTTTTTTGGTTCATCTATTTTTGTATATAATGTATTTTCTGGTGTAATTGATATATTTAAGGTCATATATAATCACCAACTAATATGGTAGTTTTTTGGTTCATCTATTGGTGTATTTGAGGCTTCTACATTGATTCAGGGAAAAAGGGCTCGAGTTGCAGCACTTCTATTCTTAATGGACAGCAGGCTACCACAGATGATAGACTTTTTGCTAGGAATTTAGGTAGTTATTTTTTGGTGTAATTGATATATTTAGGTCGTATATAAACATCAATTTTCATGGTATTTTTTGGTTCATTTATTGGTGTATTTTACAGTGTATTTTGGGTTGTCCAAAATTATTTTGGAGATTGATTAACAATAAATTGTAATCTAACACAGGCAAGTACGTGGATTACAATATGAGATTTCTTGTAGTCATACAGTTGCTGCTATTAGATACATAAACAAACACCGCGAAGATTATTGTTCAACTTATTATAGTTCTAAGACTTTTCAAGATACTTATGCAATCTCAATTGATCCAATGCCTTGCGAAAGCACTTGGTATATTCAATCACATGCATATTATGGAAGAATAGTGTTACCATCAATTGCAAGAAAACAACAAGGCAGACCACCAAATAATGATTGTAAGAAGGAATTCAACGAAGGAAAATTCAAAAGGTGTAAAGTCACTTGTAGTAAATGTACACCCGGGCTTGCGCCTCAGAATTTGCATTGGTGTTTTTTTTTGGTTTTGTTTTGAAAAAGTATACATTTGAATCTTTTAGCTTTTTGTTGAAATTCAGATTTTTTTTAATGAATGTTAGTCACAATTTAATCCATATTTGGTGAATTAGCTAATTCATAATAAGGATCAATTTATAATAGTGGTGTAATTATTGTTGTAACTTTGGTGATCGATTTCATGTTGATTTACTACATTATGATTTTTTTGGTGAAAATATGATATAACTGTTCAAATTTATTGGTGGTATATAATGGCTGAATTGTTTGTATTATATAATATTGAGGGATGACTGACCTTAAGAGAAAATATAAAAATGGTGAAAGCATTAAACTGGTGAGAAAGAAAAGAATGGTGAAAATGATGAATATGAACGGAAGATAGAAAGACAACAATGGTTACAATTTCTCTCCAAATAAAACTACATAGGGAATAATGAATATTTAGAAAGAATAAATTGTTGGAAAAGTAAAAAGGTTTTACTTTACATTCATTGAATTAAAAAGGAAAAAAAAATATCATTCAAAAGGCAGTAACGTGTGCAAACAAAACTGTAATTGAGAGATAAATAAGGCATATAATCCCAAAAATAGGAGAGAAGAAAATTGACTTTATATAATTAAATTAACATAAAAAAATAATTATTCTGCTATGTATGTAATTTATAAACTATGTTTATAATTAAATAAAAGTATGTGCATATATTGTTAATTAAAGTCTTAAGTAGTATATTATTGTAATTTTACAAACACATAATCTACATTATATAGATCCAAAAAGTAGTATCAATTATTACATAAATTTGAAAAGGAATTTCACGATATATGCATTCAGCATGTCGTTTTCACGCTTTATACATTCAACATGTCGAGCTCTATTCGTACTCCAAATTACATGATATTCATATTACATGAATTATCAACACACTTTTTTGTGGATGCCATTTGTAGATGAATTGCATTTTCAAATGATTTACAACAACCTGAGGATGAGAAACATGTCAGGGTAAAGGAGAATAAACTCGAAAAAACTTTGTTACAAAAATAAAGCTTTGTAAGATGTTGAACTTTATTCATTGTGTAGTTTCTGTAGGTTGGAAAAAGAATGCACACAAGATTACATAAATGAACTGAAGGGGAATTTTAAGGGGAGATGGCTATGTGAATTGTACTCTGAAGTTGTTAGAGATAGAGTTAACAGATAGGGAAAAAAAATTTGGGATGAAAGAAGTTGTAAAAGCACAAAGTTAGATAGATTCTAGATTCAAGAAAACGACAGTCCAAAGCAAAATGTTCATGGTCAAACTACAATCGACCTACCATAAAGGCAAATTTAGAATTAAATGGAGAATCAAGGAATTTATCGACCATCAACATACAAATAATATTATCTAAAAAACTAATAATACCAAATTCTTGCCCAAAAAACTCTTACATGAGGTAAGAAGCGGAGTGAAGTTCTGAGTAACAACACCCAATTATATAACTACCACCAATAAAACAATAGATTATGAAAGGTATTGCCTAATATGAAAAGGAGGAAACCATTAGTGTTTGCGAGTAAGGGCATACATGAATGTAAATGATTAACTAATCTTTAGTTTATGTATTCATCGTTACTATTTGTTATTTTTCTTTGTAATGCTATATGAGGCGTTACTTTGGTAAACCATTAATATATTAAGTCACACCATCTCCTCACTATACCTATTTGCAATGCCTAAGTTTTCACAAACTTTCAAACTACTTGTACCTTCATTTTTTTGTGGCATTAAATCGTAGTCTGAGGGTTCACTAGGGCTATATAGTTTGTAAGAGGAGGCGATCGAAGTAGGAAAGCGAAAGATAATAATTATGAGAATAAGAATAAGCAATTATTACCTTGCCGAAAGTTGAAGCTTCTGCCTATGATGAGCATTTCTTCCCAGAAAATCTGAGGTTGCCACAGGCAAGAGTAATTCGTTTCTGTAAAATCAAAATTAAATGGAGGAAAAATCAGTTTTTCATTTTTCAGAAAATTAAGAGTTAAAAGAAGGAATGAAAAAAAATCTACACACATGACTTATAAGTAAATTGAAGGAAGCGATCCAAGTTCTTTGACCATATGAGCAATTGATGAAATTATCGATATAACGAGCAAATGATAGCTAAGATGACGAAAAACTGTGAAACTCCATTGAAGGAGAATAGAGAGAATATCTCAGATTGTATATAGAATATGAATGAATAAATTGTGTATTACAATTGAGTAACAACTATTTATAAAAACTGCTATCTGTAACTAACTCTAATTATCAACAACTAACTAACTCTAACAAACTATGGTGACATGGACAATAGAACCTTCCATCCTCTTCTACAAATATCATCTCAACACCCCCCCTCAAGTTGGAGGTGGGATCAACACACCCAACTTGTCTAAAACAGCTGAATGTTTGATTCCTGTAAGTGCCTTAGTAAGGATATCAACTAGTTGATGATCAGTTCCAATATGATGCAATGAAATAAGACCTTCTTGGAGCTTGGTTCTTACAAAATGACAATCAATCTCAATGTGTTTGGTTCTCTCATGGAACACAGGATTCCTGGTAATTTGTAAGGATGATTGACTGTCGCAATAAACAGGAAATGGACCACTTCTATAAACCGTAAGCTCCTCAAACAATCTATCTAGCCAGACCAATTCACCAACTACTTTCCTAAGAGACCTGTATTCTGCTTCAGCTGAAGAGAATGAGATGGTTTCTTGTTTCTTGGACTTCCAACTTATAGGACTAGAACCAAGTAGCACAATGTATCCAGTAATAGATTTCCTGGAATAAGGGCATGATGCCCAATCAGAATCACAAAAGGCTCGAACATTATAGTCATCAGTAGAGTTCATAAGCAGTCCTAATGTGGGATCTTTCTTAAGATATCTGAGCATGTGATATGCAGCTTGCATGTGAGGCTCTCTGGGATCTTGCATAAACTGGCTAAGATGTTGTACTCCATATGCATTGTCCAGTCTGGTATTAGTAACAAAATTCAACTTACCAACCAATTTTCTGTATGTACTTGGATCTGAAATAGGCTTCCCTTCATTTGCCTTGAGTTTAACTGTTGCATCCAGTGGAGAACTAAGAGAAGAGTACTCAAAACAATGGTATTCTCTCAGAAGGTCTAGGACAAACTTTCTTTGTGAAATGAGAAGCCCAGCATCAGTATAAAGAATCTCCAGGCCTAAGAAGTAATGTAGCTTACCCAAGTCTTTTATCTTGAACTGGTTGTGGAGGAATCCTTTGAGACTATCAATTTCTTCAAGGTCAGTTCTTATTAGTAGGATATCGTCTACATAAACAGCTATGAACACAGTGGAGGCACCCTTTTTTTCCTGTAAAACAAGGAGTAATCATTTAAGGAGTGAGTGTAACCCCTTGAACTGAGGGAATCAGACAACTTTGCATACCATTGCCTGCTGGCTTGTTTGAGACCATACAATGACTTGTTTAGCTTACACACCAACCCCTTTGTAGGAATCTCTAAACCTGGTGGAATGTCCATATACACTTCCTCATGCAGCTCACCATGAAGAAAAGCATTGTTTACATCTAGTTGATAAATATTCCAATGCCTTTTTACAGCAGTAGCAATGAAGGCCCTTATAGTGGTCATTTTGATGACAGGAGAAAGTTTATGTGTAGTCAATCCCAAAGTGTTGAGTGTACCCTTTAACAACTAGCCTAGCTTTGTACCTCTCAACACTACTATCAGCCTTGTGTTTAATCTTGTATACCCATCTATAACCAATAGTCTTCTTGCCAAGGGGCAGAGGTAGTAGATCCCAAGTATGATTACCATAGAGGGCAGATAGCTCTTGTGTCATAGTTGCCTGCCAACCAGGGTCCATAGATGCCTCATCATATGAAGATGGCTCACAGTCATGTGATATATTCAATACAAGAGACTGACTATCAGGATACAATACATCAGAGGAAATGTGATGGTGGTTTGAAAATGAGACATGTAATGAATGTGGTGGATGAGGTTGATGTGTATTATACTGGTAGTCATGAAGATAAGTGGGTACTGTAATGATTCTAGATGATCTTCTAACATGTGGTACAGGGGAAGGCTGTGAAGATTCAGCAGTTATGTGTTCAGGATCACATTGCACATTGACATTTTCAGGTCCACTTCTCTCAAGATCATTGTGAATTTCAACATAAGAAATTGAGGTGGACTGATCAACTATAGGAGTAGAAAAATCAACAAACTTATCAAGCTGAGGACCATGATGAGACTTAGTGACTTAACTGCTTATGGAAAAAGGAAACACTGTTTCATGAAAAATAACATCTCTTGACACAGAAATCTTGGTGGACAAACTTAACACTCTATATCCTTTGGTTCCAAAAGAATAACCTATAAACACATGAGGGGTTGTTCTTGGATCAAACTTGGTTCTGTGAGGTTTAGGTGTGGTGGGATAGCACAGACAACCAAAACTTTTCATGTGAGAATTTTTAGGCTCTTGATTGTAGAGCAATGTGAATGGACACCTATTTTGGAGGGTAACAGATGGTAGCCTGTTAATGATGAAAGTTGCAGTGAGTATGCATTCCCCCCAGTATTTTATGGGCAATTTAGACTGGAAAAGAAGTGCTCTTGCAGTTTCCAAGAGATACTTGTGTTTTCTCTCTACTACACCATTTTGTTATGGTGTGTAAGGACATGATTTTTGATGTGGGATACCTTTAGACTGAAAGAAAAGAATAGATTCAGTGTTAACAAACTCTAGGCCATTATCTGATCTCATAGTTTGGATAGTGGTGTGGAATTGAGTTTCAACCATGTTGACAAAAGCCTTTATGATGTGTAATGCATTACTCTTGCAGGTCAACAAATGTGTCCAAGTGCACCTGCTAAAGTCATCAACTAAGGTAATGAAATACTTGAAATTGTCATGAGTTGCCACGTGATATGGCCCCCATAGATCAACATGAAGTAATTCAAATATTTTGGTAGGTGTATGAGTTTTAGGTGGAAAAGATAGTCTGGTTTGCCTTGCCATAGGACATATATTGCAGGTAAAAGATTGTTTGGGTGAGAACTTTATTGGAATGGAGGATAAACTCTTCATTTTTCCAAATGGAGCATGACCAAGTCTTTGGTGCCATAATAGATCTATGTTACTGTTGGCCTTATGAGACATTAGATGTACAAGACAATTTAGGTAAGGAAACAGAAGCACTTTTATTATGAATAGTATTCAATACAATTGGATTAGTGTTTATTACAGATGGTGTTGCATGACATGAAAAAGAAGCCTTTGAGGGACTACAATAACAAGAAAGGGAAAAACATTGACAGCCTATAGGGAGAACACTATTTGGACTGCTACATTTATCTGAATCCCTTGGAGAAGCAATAGAACAGCTCTTCTGTAGACACCTTGAACAAAGAAGGTAAAGTCCATCATGCACCTTACCAATCTCCAGAGGCCTCTTCATTAAAGGGCCCTGCAGAACACAAGATGAATTAGAAAAGGAAGCAACACATTAAAGCTGGACTGCTAAGGAATTTACTGAAACCGAGTTATACTTGAATGAAGGGACAAAAAGGACTTTATGCAATGTGATCCTTGAGGAAAGTTTTGCAGTTCCAACTTCAGTTACTTTTACTTTATATCCATTAGGTAATCTAACCAACATAGGGTATGGCAGTATGAGGATATTAGACATGTGGTTTTTGTTAAAGGTCATGTGATGTGTGGCTCCTGAGTCTAGTATCCATAAATCAGTCTTTGTTTTGAGACAGCCACATGATAGTTTGTCAAAATCAATAGAAGAGCTGCAAGCTATCATACCTGCAAAGTTTGCTGCACCACTAGCAACATGGTTTCCTTCAGGTTCTCCATTACCTAGCTGAAAGTGCTGCAACAAGTTCAAGAGTTGTCCATACTGATCACTGGTAAAAACAGAACCACCACTAGTAGATCCAATGCCACTTGAAGATCCATCAACATCTCCTGTTGTTTGTGTAGTGTTCATCCCAAAAGCATTGGTTGCTATTCCCTTTCCTTTAGCAGACCTGTGGGATTGACTAAGGTTGGAGTTGTACTGGGATCTCTGATTTGGAGTATTGTTGTATCTATTTTGTCCATTCCCCTGATTGTTAGTTTGAGGATAACCATGTATCTTATAACATCTGTCTTTGGTGTGCCCTAGTCTTCTGCAGTGTTCACAATAAGGTCTTGATCTGCCATTGTAGTTACTAGAAGTGGAAAAATTTGTCTTGAATTGTTGTCCTCCATTTGAGGAACTTGATGAGTTAGCATTCACAGAAGGAATCATGGATGAATTCATTGAACTTCCTTCTGCAAACATTTGATTACTTGGCTTGAATTCCCTTTGTTTTTCCTCCTAAACTAAAAGGGCAAAAGCCTAAGCCATAGATGGCAAGGGATTCATCATCAATATACTCCCTCTAATGATAGTATAAACTTCGTTTAATCCCATGAGAAATTGAATTAGCCTTATGTCCTATTCTACCTTGTGTATATTTTCCTTTTCTCCACAGCTACATTGATCCTTGGCATTCAGCTACATTAAACAATCTGAATGTAGGAAGTCTATCCTCCATTCCAATAAAGTTCTCACCCAAACAATCTTTTACCTGCAATATATGTCCTATGGCAAGGCAAACCAGACTATCTTTTCCACCTAAAACTCATACACCTACCAAAATATTTGAATTACTTCATGTTGATCTATGGGGGCCATATCATGTGGCAACTCATGATAACTTCAAGTATTTCATTACCTTAGTTGATGACTTTAGCAGGTGCACTTGGACACATTTGTTGACCTGCAAGAGTAATGCATTACACATCATAAAGGCTTTTGTCAACATGGTTGAAACTCAATTCCACACCACTATCCAAACTATAAGATTAGACAATGACCTAGAGTTTGTTAACAATGAATCTATTCTTTTCTTTCAGTCTAAAGGTATCCCACATCAAAAATCATGTCCTTACACACCATAACAAAATGGTGTAGTAGAGAGAAAACACAAGTATCTCTTGGAAACTGCAAGAGCACTTCTTTTCCAGTCTAAATTGCCCATAAAATATTGGGGGGAATGCATACTCACTGCAACTTTCATCATTAACAGGCTACCATCTGTTACCCTCCAAAATAGGTGTCCATTCACATTGCTCTACAATCAAGAGCCTAAAAATTCTCACATGAAAAGTTTTGGTTGTCTGTGCTATCCCACCACACCTAAACCTCACAGAACCAAGTTTGATCCAAGAACAACCCCTCATGTGTTTATAGGTTATTCTTTTGGAACCAAAGGATATAGAGTGTTAAGTTTGTCCACCAAGATTTCTGTGTCAAGAGATGTTATTTTTCATGAAACAGTGTTTCCTTTTTCCATAAGCAGTTAAGTCACTAAGTCTCATCATGGTCCTCAGCTTGATAAGTTTGTTGATTTTTCTACTCCTATAGTTGATCAGTCCACCTCAATTCCTTATGTTGAAATTCACAATGATCTTGAGAGAAGTGGACCTGAAAATGTCAATGTGCAATGTGATCCTGAACACATAACTGCTGAATCTTCACAGCCTTCCCCTGTACCACATGTTAGAAGATCATCTAGAATCATTACAGTACCCACTTATCTTCATGACTACCAGTATAATACACATCAACCTCATCCACCACATTCATTACATGCCTCATTTTCAAACCACCATCACATTTCCTCTGATGTATTATATCCTGATAGTCAGTCTCTTGTATTGAATATATCCTATGACTGTGAGCCATTTTCATATGATGAGGCATCTATGGACCCTAGTTGGCAGGCAACTATGACACAAGAGCTATCTACCCTCCATGGTAATCATACTTGGGATCTACTACCTTTGCCCCTTGGCAAGAAGACTATTGGTTATAGATGGGTATACAAGATTAAACACAAGGCTGATAGTAGTGTTGAGAGGTACAAAGCTAGGCTAGTTGTTAAAGGGTACACTCAACACTTTGGGATTGACTACACATAAACTTTCTCCTGTCATCAAAATGACCACTATAAGGGCCTTAATTGCTACTGCTGTAAAAAGGCATTGGAATATTTATCAACTAGATGTAAACAATGCTTTTCTTCATGGTGAGCTGCATGAGGAAGTGTATATGGACATTCCACCAGGTTTAGAGATTCCTAAAAGGGGTTGGTATGTAAGCTAAACAAGTCATTGTATGGTCTCAAACAAGCCAGCAGGCAATGGTATGCAAAGTTGTCTGATTCCCTCAGTTCAAGGGGTTACACTCACTCCTTAAATGATTACTCCTTGTTTTACAGAAAAAAGGGTGCCTCCACTGTGTTCATAGCTGTTTATGTAGACGATATCCTACTAATAAGAACTGACAATAATCCATGAAACTTACAATTGATCAATGTTAATAGTTGGGTCCGTCATTACTCTTAGAGCAGAAAAATAGACTTTGTACATTAATTTCATCCCGTCCCACACATTTTGTTTTACTTTTCTAGGCATCCAACAAACTTTTCAGACCTGCATACAACCACTAGTATATATGTATTACTCATCACTTCAAACGCTGAAGATTAATTGTCATAAATCAATTAAATATATATATAAAAAACAATTGTAAGAATCAAAAACATAAATTCAAAAAGCAAAAAATGTTATCATATTCAAGTGGTTGAATAAATATAAGTGAATAAGAAATTCTGAAATTAGTAGATTTTTAAGAAGATATATGAGTAATGGAGTTAAGAATAGTTTTTGTTATTTAAATACTGTATTATGCGGTTAGATTTTTTCCAGTGATAGTATTAGTTTCTTATCTTTTAAAATTCAAATTTAAAACTAACTATTCAAATTTCAAAAACTTACATGTTTGGATATTAATTTGGATAACTACCATTTTAAAAAATAGATTCAAAAAGGGAGACCTCAAAGTTATTAAGTTATTTTATTTTTTATTTTTTATTTTTTTTCCAAAACCGTAACTCAATTCCTTCCTCTTTTTTTTTTTTTTTTTTTTAATTTCAATCTTTTCCTTCATATTTTTTTTAATGTAAAACCTTTTTTTATTTTATTTTTCTTTAGTTTCAATATTTTCTCTTTTTGAAATGTAAAAATTATTTCTAATTTGTGTGGCGTTGACATGTGACACTTTCACTTCTCCGATTATATTTATATAGATTACCATCATTATTATTATTATTGTTGTTGTTGTTGTTGTATTCAATTTAAAAATAGTTATATGATTATTATTATTATTATATATTAAGTTGTAAACATTGTTTTTTATTTAGAAAGTAACTGAAACATTATTTTATTGTTTGAAAGTAGTGTAGTAAAAAAATATTTACCGCATTAATAACTTGAAATGTGCAGTTGTGTATATCATTGCCATGTGGCTTTTTTTTTTTTTTTTTAAAAAAAAGATAAAGATTTACCATTTATTTTAAAATTTAAAAATTTAGTATTTTTGTAGTGTTGCCATGTGGAACTTTTTGTTTCTCCTATTATATATAGATAGAGCTGTCAAAATGGGTTTGACCCGTTAGGCCGGCCCAACCCAACCCTTGAATTAAGTGGGATTGGGCCTAATTTTTTTGGCCCATTTAGGAACGAGGCTTTTTAGCCCAACTTCATTTGGCCCGCTAGCCTCGTAAGCCCAATCCGCAAGCCTCAGAGGTCAGCCCGTGGGCTATGAATATTTAAAAATATTTTATATATATATATTTTTAGTAGTGTTTTATTTGTAAAGTTTCTATCAATAAATATTTTTAAAATAAAAAATCAAGTCTTTTAAACTAGCTAGTTTTTGTGGAAGGAATGGTGGAATGATCAACATTTTTCCGCTAAATCTTACGTTGACTATTATGTATTTTTGTATGTATTCACCGAATGTGTGATTCATAAATATATTTTTGTAAGTATTCACTGAAGTGTGTAGTTCATAAATGAAAATTTGTATGTATTGATGTCGTGTTTATAAACGTCAACGTTCAATACTCTTAGATACTCATTCTAAGAGAGTAATATTGTTCATTTTTTGGTTGAAGGGTCAACCCGTCCCAACCCGTGGCCCGCTTAGGACTGGTTTGGGTTGCTATTTTATAGGCCCTTTAATTAAAAGGGTCAGTCCGTCCCAACTCATTTAACTCTCTAGCCCTTTAGGGTTGGGTTGAATTTGGTTGGACCAGCCCATTTTGACAACTCTATATATAGATAGATTATTTTTAATACTTTAAAAAGTTTTAAAATTCAATGAATCAACTTTTCATCTCTCACTATAATTGTGTTCTTTAATAGATATCTTAATCTTAATATGTATTTATGTGTTCTTCCATCTCTAACCTTCATAATTCTTAATTTTCATTTTTAATTATGCATTAATACACAATAAAGAAGCACAACAAAAAAATTAGAAAAAAATAGAGATCACAATTGATGTCAATGTCTAGAATGATTTCACATGAAGGGATATATAATTCTTCGAGGGTAGGGGTGTGTATCGGTCGGTTCGGTTCGGTTATAAGTATTATCGGTTCGGTTTATCGGTTTTCGGTTTTTAAATATGCTAAACCGATAACCAAACCAATAAGATATTTGTTATCGGTTTTCGGTTTATCGGTTTTAGGTCTTTAACGGTTCGGTTTTTTATTTAACCAATAAGAAAATGCTTTCAAAACAAATATATGACTTATCCAATAATTTGATGCGATATGCATACATCGAAATAATCATTCCAAACGGGACAACAAGGACCAACTTGTTGTATTTTGGTCATCACAACAAAGACTTGGTTAATTTTCGATCACCATAATATATAAAA
>NW_006239153.1:510217-529308 GCF_000226075.1 Solanum tuberosum
TTAATCAAATTGCAGATATTTACAATCGTGCAAAAGCTAATATTAGTCAATTATAAACTAACTAAAGTAAATAAGTAATACTAAAAAGTAAAACCTAAAGGTTAAATAACTAAAAGTAGAGAGGAGAGTTAATTGTTAAGTAGTTTTAATTATTGCGTAGGGTATTTTTTTAATATATTATATATATGTATAACTAAAAATTAAAATAGTAAATTATTATATTCTTAATGGGTTATCGGTTAACCCAATAACCCAATATTAAAAACCAATAACGAACCGATAACCCAATAATTTTTTTTGTAAAACCATTAAATAACCGTTATCCCAATAACCCAATAACAATAAACCAATAACACTTTTTTCGGTTTGATTTATCGGTCGGTTCGGTTTTTGCACACCCCTATTCAAGGGGAGTGATTTTAGATTTGCGGTTGGACAAAAAAATGCTTCTGAAGGAGCAAAAGTAACCACAAAATAAGGATATGTCAGCCTAATTAAAATTGGAATATTTGACGTTGAAATGAATTTTTGTTTATTCAAATGAGTAATCATGACTTTCAACATAATCAACAGATTCATATTTAATTTGTACGAATTTTTAATTTATACTCATCTTAATTATTGGTTAAAGGCGTTTTTTTTTTCCCACACTATCTATTGACATTTATGCAAAGGTAATATACACATTCATGTAAGCACCTCTTAAGAATTAGGAATTTTGTTTATCTATTTTTTTTTTTTATTTTTTTCTATTGATTTACTTTATATTTGTAGACAGTAAAATTTTATTGATAAATCCATATTAAATTTTGGATTAATCCATAAATTCATGATATATTGACCAAGTCAAATTACAGGTTAATTGTAACATCTCGCTATTTGAAAGAACTAGAAAGAGTTAGAATTGGAAAGAGTCATTTTAGGAAAGAATGAAAAATCTAGAAATTTGTCAAGTTAAGCTAAGTTGAGTTTTTTGGGTCAACTTCAAACGATCATAACTCCTAGCTCAGGATGAGTTAGGTGTGCTTCTAGATACCGTAGGAAAGATCTTGGAATTACCTTTCCAACGCCGCCAAGTTTACGTGATTCCGAGTTCGTATGAGTGAGATATGCCCATTCAAAATTGGGTTGTTCAAATAAAGAAAGTCTAATCCGGATTTTTGAAGGATAGTTTGGTCTTTTCCATACCCTATTATTTTAATTTCATTTTTTTGGTAATTAGTTGGGGTCTAAACTGAACTTGGTCAGTTTACGCTTTTGAAAAAGAGTTAGGGTTTTGAGAGAAGAGAAAAGAAGAGGAGAAAAGAGGAGAAGAAACAAGGATTCGTCGTCTTCGTAAGGAATTGATTGCGGATTTCGTCAAGGATTTGATCCCACAAGGTATGTGAGACTTTCATAGCATTGGGTTCGTTCACCCACGTGCCAATCATGTTTGTTTCAGCGAAATTCGTTTCTAGAAAGTTGATAGTATGATATTCTTGAATTATGTTCTTGAAGTTTGTTTTAGTTCTTGAGATTTTATGGGATTGTGGAGTTCTTGATGGAATCGGGTCAATTTTAGAGTTGTTTTGAGTTAGATTCTTGTGTATATATATTGGGTATTTGAATCTATAGAGGGATTGAGAAAAGAATCAGATTTAGGCAAATTGGGGTGAGAAAACGAAGAAGGAAAAAGTCGAGCAGGTTTTGGCACGCAAGTCCACATCGCGGACTTGCTCCCCCAGTGCACAAAAATTACCTCCGCGTCGCGGACTCCTCTGTTTCAAAAATAAATTTCGTGATCAAATTTTCAAATGCATCTCCGCATCGCGGACTTGTTTCCAGATAGTGATTTCTTGATCATTTCTCATGTTTAACTATCTAAAAACACTCATAAACATCATGAGATCTTTCCTATCACAGATCACAATCCTTGAATCCATAAATTCAATTCAAGGAAAGTTAAGAGCCTAGTCAAGAGAAGTTCATAGAGTTTTTCAAAAGACTTTTACAAATATTTTAACTTTGTTTTAAGACTTAAGTTTTGAGTTGAGTAAAGAGTAAGAGTATAGTTCATTTCTTCAAAGATTATACGGGAACTAAGTATTCCTAAGAGTTAAAATGTTTTCACATTGGAGCAAGAAAGGAAACACTGATTTTCAAGAGAGATTTTAAGCTAAGTTTTGAGTAATTATCTCAAACCAAAAAAAGAGTTTTGTTTTAAAAACATATGAGCTGAGTATATTTTGGGAGTAGTATTGAGCATCGATATGGGGACGCGAGTTCATAATAACTCAAGTCTCCATAAACCATGTAGCCATCATGGGTAGAAAGGATCATACTTTTTTAGATGATTCCTTAGTGCTTTTTAGCATAGACTAGTGGATCCACTTAGTTAAGGCATTCTATATGACGGCAAAGTATAGGACAGTTCTGACAGCGTGGGCAAGACGATGTATCATCACTTAGGCTCATGGTGGTGGTTGTCGGTTAGAGAAACTCCGACAGTATTATATTACTTTTACATGTAAAACTGAGTTGTTATTGCATTTCTTTAACAAATTGAGTTGCTACATCTTGTTTTAAATGCTTTGTATAACTACACCATTATTGTTGTTTACTTTGCATTTGAGTTGAGTTATTCATAAGTTGAGTAAAAACCAAGGTAAGTATTTTTTTCAGATTCCTTTCAAGATTATGTCATGTTTAGTATTCCCTTCGCATACTCGTACATTCAATGTATTGATGCCATTAGGCCTGCATAGTTTCATGATGCAGACACAGGTAACCAGGATCAGTATCCAGTGTCTTGTTGATCCACTTGAGCACTCAGAGTTAGTTGGTGAACCTCCTTCCTTTCCGGAGGACCCCTTTATTATTTGTTTTAGTATTTTTAGTTGTTAGGATGATCGGGGGTCTTGTCCCGACATCCCTCCTTGTTTTAGAGGCTTCATAGACAGTTAGTAGTTCAGTTGTCTTTACATTGTTATTTCTTATGTTAAGACTGAAGTTGCCATCTATGGTTAGTTGAATGTTTTATCCTTAAATGTTCTGAGTTTAATTTGAGACAGTTGTTTTATAAGTGCATTTGATCATAGTAATAATGCTTAGAGTCTTCCACTGAGAGTCTAGCCAGGCCAAGGATTCGCTTGGGGTCAGAAATGATTCTCGAGTACCAGTCCGGCCCAGGGCGTAGGCTCGAGGCGTGACATTAATAATGTCGGATTAATATTTAAGTCAAAATATATGACTTAAATAAAGTCCTAATTATATTTGGGTCAGTCCATTAGGTTGATAAGACGAGCCCAACTCATGTTCTTCAAGCCCAGAGACCAAATTGCTTGGACAAAAATACCCCTAAAATCTTAGATCAAGCCTATATAAAGAGGTCTTCATAAGACCAAAGGTGGAAGAAAAAAAAGAAAATACACACATAAATACATAGAGAATCTTTGCTCTTCATTGGTGATTTGCAAGTCTTCCGCATACAAAGAAGTCTTCGCTCCAAGTGTTGAGCCGCAAGTATTCCATCAAACCAAGAACATCCGTGAAGGGAAGAATCAGGGGATTACATATATTTTTCTTAAGAGATTTTATAAAGATTGTAGCATTCACATAAATTCAAGTATAAATATTGTTGTTTGCTTGCTATTTTCCTTTCATGTTTGTTGTATTGCAGGGATGAAACTTTAGACGCATACAAATTGGCACGCCCAGTGGGACAATCTTTACCTCTCATCTCTTCTCTTCAAGACAATCAAAGTTCAAAAACACCGAGATGACTTATAAGTAGATAAACTCAAAATCTGCATCTGCATTTGCATCCAAACCTGGATCTGCATCAAAATCTAGATCTGCATTCGTATCTGCATCTGCATCAAAATCTAGATCTGCATTCGTATCTGCATCTGCATCAAAATCTAGATCTGCATTCGTATCTGCATCTGCATTTACATCTGCATTTACATCTGCATCTGCATCTGAAAAAACTAATGGATCCAAATTCTATATAGCTGGGTGTTGACACCCAATTTTGTCTCTCCACATTTAACTATAATAATAATAATAATAATAATATATGTGTTATGAAAGTAATTGTAGGAACATGAAAATATTTTTAATTATTACCTCATAAATTTATTTCATTTTTTCGTATAAAAATTAAATATATTATATCACTACTTACTTTCTCATTTTTTTTAAGTGTCGTTCTTAAAGAATTGAATCTAGTTGTGTTCAAATATAATTTTATTTTTGTCGCAATGGATATTTTTCGTACATTTATTAAAATTAGAAAGTTTATTTAATTAATGAGTTACTAATTTATATTAATTTAATTTTTAAGAGTGACTAATTTTATCAATAAGCTAGTCTTGCAAAATAATTATTTTTAATTTAATAAATTATGACTATTTAATAAAGAAGTAGTTATAATTTTAATGATTTTAATTTGAGCAATTTTGGTAATCCAAGTCCCCTTAAATTGGCCAATCCGTGCATGCCACGTAGGCGAGCACATGGATTGTGTTTCTTTAGCTTAAATCTTGACCCTACGATTAAATCTAATAGTCCTAGTTAATTAAGCTTTTATCATTATTTAATATATATATATATAACTCTTCCTTTTAATTCATGATTTATCCTAACCGTCCGATCAAACGATCGGACGGCCTAAATTAAATACCAATTTTTTTTCATCTTTTCCCAAAATAAGTACGACTCCCATTGCCTGTCAAACTTTTTCCTTTCCCAGAAACGTTCTTCTTCCCCACGCCTACGACGCCTCACAACCTCTCCTCCTTCCCCAGGCGCTTCCCTTCCCCATGCCCGTCACTCCTTCGTCCCATCAAGTTCGGCCATGAACCGCCGAAAAACAGCAATATCCGGCGGTTTCTTGCTTTATGTCTCCTCCATCACCCTTTTTTGATGAAAAGAGACACCCTATGCCGCCTATACCTTATCCTAACGTCTCCAAAATCTGAAAAGGGGATGTTGATTTGATCTGTAGCAGTGACTCTCTATTTTCCAGTGAGTAATTTTGATTTCGAATTGAGACTTTGAACCCCGAATTCACCTATAAAAGGATGACGTTTTCCCATCCAAAAAGGGGGGGGGGGGATCAACATCCAAAAAGAGAGAAAAGATCTGAAAATTAGATCTAGGAACATCCAAAAACAATTCGAAAATCAATCAAGTTAAAACATATTTCATTTTTTAGAGTTCAAAACTTTTTCATCTTTTGGTCCTTCTGTTTTGACTTTAAATTGGAATCCGGAGAAGAGTGATCGGAATCCTTGACGTTGAAGCTCTTGTTTGCTGCTCCAAAGAAGGTAAAATTTTCTTTTTCTCTGTGTTGCTTCGATAGTTTTGCGTTTCCTGTAATCTTCTATGTGTTGCTTCGATAGTTTGTGTTTCCTATAATGTTCTGTATGTTGCTGATCTAGTTTTCTAAGCTTGAGCTGATTAGTTTCTGTACTTCCTGCTTCCGTTTTGTGTGAAGATTTGTTAGGAATTTTATACATTAGTATTAGTTAAAAGCCTGGATCGTATGTGTCGCCGCATGTATTGATAGTAATCTGGATATGTACTCTTTCGCTAATGCATTCTATCTTGTTGTATTGATTTATGAATATGCTAGTTCTACCTCTCTTAAAAAAATAATCTAAAAATGCTTTCTTTGTTAGATTTTAACAGTAAAGTTCTACTTCAATACATTTGTTAATGTTCTCTACGCTTCCACATTTTCTATCCTAGTTCCCCTGTTAAAAGACTATCATCTAAGCTTGTTTTGCTTTGAATTTTCTTTAAAAAAAACTCTGTGCTACACAGTTGCTCTATCGTGATTTAATTTAGAATCTGTTGGCTCCTCAAATTATGTTCTTCCCTTTGTTCTGTGCATCTGTTAAGTAATGAGGAATCAGTTGATCCATTCTAGATCCCTTCAAGAATGACGTATTTGGTTCATAAAATTGATAAAGTCTAAATATAGAAGTGATCTCATATTTTATGCATTAGTTCCCTGCTGAAGACCTTGACGTCAAGTTGCATGTTTCCTTTAGTTTAACATCATAGCTCATTGTAGCTTCACTTATGAAACTAAAAATTTTCTATTGATCGTCGGTATGCTTAAAACAAAATCTTAAGGTCTAGATGTAAATTCTTACCTTCCAATACAGTTCAAATCTAATCCATGTCTTTCTTTAAGTTCCCTCGTATTTAGCTCGCATTGAATCCTTGCTGCTAATATGAAAATGGGGTTTAGTGTTAATTGGTTATTATGATCAAATCATGACAAGTTAAATTCATATTTTACTTACTGTTTTAAGATAGTTGTAGAGTCTTTGGCTAAATGATGCAACTTGATTCTCAATTTTTTTTTTAGTTCTCTGTTTTAATTTTCAGAGTGAGCCAATGTTGTTCTACGTGACTTGTTAACATGATTATATGTATGTGTTTATGCCTCTTTTTTTTATATCATTCCTTAAGTCCAAGCTCCGTTTGAACATATATTGGAAATGTATGGCATAGGAGGTTGACTGCCAGAAACATTTGTTTGTCTTTTCTGAGTTTGATTTCATTTTCTTGTAGAAACTCTCTATTACTTCCCTTAAAATGACAATGATATGTGCCTATCTTGACATGAATTCGTTGTTTCCCCAAAGCTATAAGTTAAGTTAGTTTAAATTTGGAATGATCAATTCTCTCAAACTTTTCCATTATGTGCACTTAGTGTAATTTTCCTTCCACTGCATCACTGGATCTTGGTTTGTTTCAATTGGAATTCAGCATGAGGGTCCTCCTTGATTACTTAGTATATTCGTGTAATTTAACCGGTAACATGTGTTATGCTAATCCTTTTCTTTTCTTTATTGCACATGTACACTTGGAGCACATTCGGAGTTGCGATACGACTCCATTCATCTGTCCAAATCAGATTTGTGCTCGCCTATGTTATCGCTTGTGTCTAGCAGCCTTCATCACGTCAATAGTGTCCTACGCTTCCTCCCCACTTCAAAGTTTCATGTGTTTTATATATACATATATGTGTTGCTATTTTGACTAACATTTTCCATATTAATGTTTTATATTTATATGCATGCTTGCTTTTATTTTTGGGTTTATAGAAACCAATTGAGAGCGATAGAAAGACATAGTCGTTCATCTCCCATCCCTCTAGATATTGAGTTTAGTATGATCATTTGGCCTAGGACGACACTTTCTAACTTAGTTTTCATTTGTTACTTAACATATCTTTTGGTCGTGAAAACTTAACCTTTAAAAAGTAAACTTGGGGGTAACCTCTTTTATTTCTTTAAAGAAGAATATATCCATTTAAGTTTGGTTTTAATGAGAGTTTGAAAATATTTTTTTTTAGCAACTTAATGAATGCAGATTTTTGAGGTTATAAGGTGCAAGTTTTAGCTTGCAAATTGCAGATTTTTGAAAGGTAAAACTGCAATGTTTAAAAGCCTGGCAATGCAGATTTTTAGCTTTAAAAATTGCAGTTTCTTTTTAGTGCGAAAATGCAGATTTAACATGCTCTACCAAGCAGTTTTTTTAGCGTAAGAGGTGCAGATTTTAACTTGAAAAATGCAGGTTTTGAGAGGTAAAAAATACAGCATTTAACAGCCCTACTAGGCATTTTTTTGGTGTAAAAAAAAATGCAGTCTTTTCCCTAGTTTCGAACACCATTTTGCGGAATCTAAAAGTATAAATTTTTGGAACTAACCACTATACTTTGAGAGTTTAAAAGTGCGATAGTTTGAGTCTAAAAAAAAAACTACTTTCAAGAGGAAGAAGAACATCATTTTAAAGGCCAAAATGGATGATATAAAGCTTGCTAGAATTATTATCCTTTTGTAGTCTTGAAAGATACATACAACTTAAGTTATTTATTTATCTTAAGGGACAGGAAAACTCATCATTTAAAACTCCCAAATAAATTTGAAACTAGTTTAAGGGCTAAAGTAATTACCATTTAGAAATACCTATTTTTAAGAAAACAAGTAGGAAAGTAGGCCTATATATTTTTAACAAAAATAAATAAATATAACTATAGGATAAGTCTCGATAGTTAGGCCCATTTTATATTCTTGACATCACCCCTTTATGAGAGTATATTTGCTATCGTCATTTTATTTTATCAAATATTACTAAAACATTTTTTACATGTTATTTCAAAATTTTAGATATGCCAACAGGTTCAAAATTACAAGGTACATACATATATATATATGTCATACGCAAAAAGGTACAAATCCTATATATTTTTTAGTTTTCTCTATACGTAACTTATCATTTTGTTACACTTCATGTTATATTTTTCTCATATCTATTATCTCCTTTACGATATTACTTATTTTTTTATTTTTTGTTTAACCTATAAATTCCTACACTTTCATACACATGTTATTTTACTAAATCTAATCTATTGTTAACTTATCCTTACATGTAAATAAAATAATAAACATTTACATGTTTTACACAACTTACATGTATATACTACACTTTATAATGAACATATTTAAGATTACAAATCTTTATATAATATTTTAACATCTAGTATCATTTATTTTATTCTATTTTATTTTGTTTTTAGAAAACTCCATTCTATATATTTTTATCCAAATTACGTGTCACATATTACTACGTATTTACACCCAACTACTATCTTATTTTTATTTCACGTCTTAATAAGACGACCGATTTTTTACAAATTCAACATCTATGTATTTTTAGGATAAGTTTATTATGATACAACTATATTTTTTTTACATATGAATTTATTATACATTTAAGTACATTTATCTATTTATTTATTGCTATATGGTGAACATACTACCATTAGTTTATTTAATAGACATATATATGTCGTACTTTGTATTTTATTTTTCTTAAAATAATAAAATTTACTTACCATTGATTTTAAAATAAATAAATAAACACGTTTTTCTAATTATATTTTCCTAAATTGAGTTTAAGGACTATCTTCGGATAGGCTCTGAGGGATGCTTAACACCTCCCTCAGTAACCAAACCTTACTCAGAATTTCATTGGTTTCGCAAATCTAAACAGAGTTTACATTTACATATTTAAAAAATGGTTTTCCTAATATTTTCCTTAAAATTTAGGTGGCGACTCTAAAACAAAAATAATTTTTTTTTCCAAAAATTAGAGTGTCAGCCATATTATGTTGTGAACTGTTTTGGCTTGATTCGAAATAGGGTGCGACACTGGGGAAAATATCCTTGATGCTACTGCGGGATGCATGAGATCTATCACAAGGAACCAAGCCAAATCGCTGGGACAACAAGCCTCGTGAGTGCCGTTCGAATCTTCCATCGTCTTTGGTTTGTCTCCAAAATGTGTGAAGTCTCCTGCAAAAGCCACAAAACAAGATATCGATAAAATGGTCGAGAGGATTCTTGCCCAATTGAGCCTATCTACGTCCAAAAAACTCCTTCGCTTCAGCCGACAATGATGTCTTAATCACATAATTTACCCCACATAACATGTTTGCATCTCATGTTTGGGAAAATCAATGTTATTCTCCATCACCTACGATGGTAATGCACAAGATGATGGTCGAAACTTCCACCATAGAAGAACAACTTGCAAATTTGACGAAAGCAGTTGAAGGTCTATCAAAGTACATCAAAGGTCAAGACGTCCAAATTACCAAGTTGACAAACATGATAGAGAATATGGAGAAATGAGAATCCATCCAATTATGTGCAAATCTTCATGAAACTCAGGAGAAAAGAGAGTCCTTCACAAAACAAGAAACAATCATCAAGGAGTTTCAAGTGTCTGCCGAAGGTCTGATTGTTGACAAATTGAAAGACTTCATCAAAGAGGCTATCAAAGATAAATTTGAGTTCACGTCCAAATCTTCTCTCACATATGTAAAGTCGTATTCTCAAAGAATTGATAACCTAAAAATACATGTTGGCTATCAACCTCCTAAGTTGCAGCAGTTTGACGCAATGGAAATTCGAAACAACATGTGGCACACTTTGTTGAAACTTGCAATAATGCTGGAACATATGGTGATTATCTTGTTAAGAAGTTTGTTAGATCTCTCACAGAAATTACTTTCGAATGGTACATAGATCTTGAATCTAGTTCTATCGATAGCTGGGAGCAGATGAAGCAACAATTCCTTAAGCATTTTTGTAGCACAAGGCGTGTTGTGAGCATGATAGAGATTGCAAACGCCCGTCAAAGAAATGATAAACAGGTCATCGACTTCATAAATCATTGGAGGAGATTGAGCCTTAACTGCAAAGATCGCCTTAATGAAACTTCTGGGATCGAAATATGCATCCAAGGTATGCATTGGGATCTTCGTTACATATTGCAAGGCATAAAACCTAAAATGTTTGAAGAACTAGCAACACGTGCTCATGATATGAAACTGAGTATGACTTCAAATGGAGATCAGAAGTTGTCCAACTTCGAAACTTACAAAAGAAATATAATTGACATACTCCTTGACGTACGAGTTTAAACTGCAAGTCATACTGTTCCTTGACCTACTAGCCTAAAATGCATGTCGTGAAATTCATCAAATTCAAGCCAAATTTTCAAGCTCCAAAGCTCCTCAAATTCGAGTTAAGACTTCAAATCAAAATACTCCTAGGTCATCAAATTCGAGCTAAGTATTCATGGCATAAAGCTCATCAAATCTGAGCTAAATCTTCATGACGTGAAGCTCGTTAAGTTTAGGCTAAGTTTTCAAGTCACGAGGCTTCTCAAAATTGAACAAAAGTCCTCAAGTTTCAAAGCTCATCAAATTCGAGGAAAATCTTCAAATCAAAATGCTTATTAACACACAAGTCAAAAATATATGTCAAGAAGCTCATCAAATTCGAGCTAAGTTTTCAAGTCAAGAAGTTTCTCAAATTCGAGCAGAATCTTCAATTCTCAAAACTCATCAAATTCAAACAAAATCTTCAAGTCAAAATGCTCCTCGATGCATGAGCCTAAAATGTTTGTCATAAAGTTCATCAAATTATGTTGAATCTTCAAGTTTCAAAACTCATCAAATTCGAGCAAAATCTTCAAGTCAAAATGCTTCTCGACGCACGAGTCTAAAATGCATGTTATGAAGCTCATCAAATTCGTGCTAAGTCTCAAGTTTTGAAACTCTTCAAATTCGAGCTAAGTTTTCAATTCATGATGCTTCTCAAATGCGAGCCAAGTTTTCAAGTCAGAAAAGCTCCATGAAAATGAGTTAAATCTTCAATTTGATACTTTTGGCCCTCTTGAAATTAAATCTATATGGTCCGAAAAATTCAATAGGTTGAAAACCTTGAAAAAGTGGCCTAGACAAATTAGAAAAAAAAAGTCACATATTTTGTATTGAAGTGTAAAGTAAATACATTTTATTGCTTCAAAATTGCAAGAGTTTTTACACATCACAAAGAAGGGATGAAAAAAAAAGGACATATCATCCCATACAAAAGGTCTAAGTAGAAAATAAATCAAACATCAAGAAGTGGTTTGTCAACTCATCTTGGATGGCTTTATCAAGTTCGCATCACCTTTTGATCAAACTTCAAATATTTTTATGGATCGATGCAGCCATAAGCGAGACTCTATCTTCGACATGGGGGCATATTTTGAAATTTGATTTATGGAGTTGATAATGTGACAAGTAGTTCCCTCTCCAGAACTAGGACAAACTGCGGTAAAATCTCTTTCTCGCCAAAACTAAAACTACAGAGAAAGAGGTACAAAGTGTGATTTATCACCAAACTTCAATTTAGAGAAAGATGCACTAAGTGTTGTTCTCGTCAAAGCCGCAATTGTAGAAGAAGATGCACTAAATGTGGTTCGTCGCTAAAGTCACAACTGCAAAAGAAGAGGCATCAAGTGTGGTTCGTCGTCAAAGTCGCAACTGCAAAAGAAGAGGCATCAAGTGTGGTTCGTCGTCAAAGTCGCAACTGCAAAAGAAGAGGCATCAAGTGTGGTTCGTCGTCAAAGTCGCAACTGCAAAAGAAGAGGCATCAAGTGTGGTTCGTCGTCAAAGTCGCAACTGCAAAAGAAGAGGCATCAAGTGTGGTTCGTCGTCAAAGTCGCAACTGCAAAAGAAGAGGCATCAAGTGTGGTTCGTCGTCAAAGTCGCAACTGCAAAAGAAGAGGTATCAAGTGTCGTTCGTCGTCAAAACCGCAACTGCAAAAAAAGAAGATATTTCATGAGTGATTCTTCATCAAAGCCACAACTCTAAAAGAAGATGATCCACGACACAATTGTAGAAGAAGGTGTACTAAGTGTGGTTCATCGCTAAAGCCGCAACTGTAAAATAAGAGGCACCAAGTGTGGTTTGTCATAGTTGAAACTACAAAAAAGAGACATCAAGTGTGGTTCGTCGTCAAAGGCGCAACTGTGAAAAAAAAAGATATTTCATGTGTGGTTCGTCATCAAAGCCACAACTCTAAAAGAAGATGATCCACGTATGATTCGTCATCAAATCCGCAATTGTAGAAGAAAGTGTACTAAGTGTGGTTTGTCGCTAAAGCCGCAATTGCAAAAGAAAAGGCACCAAGTGTGGTTCGTCATTAAAGTTAAAACTACAAAAGTAGATGCATCATGTGTGTCCACAAATGCAAAATAAAATGCACCAAGTATAGTTCGTCATCAAAGCCGTAGTTACAAAATAAGATGCACGAAGTGTGGTTCATCTCCACCAAAGCCACAATCGCTAAAATATTACACCAAGTATGATTCGTCGTCAAAATCGCAACTAGAAACGAAGATGCACCAAGTGTTTCCTCGTCAATTATGGATTACCCCTCATTTTTTATGGTATGATATTGAGGTTGTTTTCGGTCCATCGTCAACCTAAAAAAAAGGAAAAGTGATGTGTCTCATGGTGCCAATTGCACGAAGCTTCAAATCGGCATGGTGAAAATTGTGGCATATGCTCTCGCGCTCGTCATGATGAATATGGTCATATTGACTTAAGATATTTTGTTCTTTCTCCATGTAGATGATGACAAAATTCTCAATCAATACGGAAATCAATATGCGGCTCTGCGGCGAAGATGCAGGGAAGTAAACTCATGAATGTTGTCCGAAGTCAATTTGATCGCTAACTTAAAGAAATCAATTTTGGTCCATCCATACGAACTTTGACTTTGATTTTTGGATATGTTGTAGACTTAAGAGTCTATTTTCTATAGAATCAAGCTGCTCTCTATTCAAGCTCTCCTACGCCACGATACAAACACTTTGGTGAGACTCCACAAATCTGCAAAACAATAATGACAGAATTGAAGACCAACTTCAAAAATTAATTCTCGTCAATCCATGAAGAGTTTTACCTTGATTTTTTGGATATGTTGTAGACTTTGATGTCTAGTTTCTATAGAATCAGGTCGTTTTTCATTCATAATCTTCTACACCAAGATGGAGACGTTTTGACGAGACTGCATAGAGCTATAAAAAAAGAAGACAAATTTGATAGCAAACTACAAAAATCAATTCCCGTCAATTCAGAAGGGTTTTGATTTGGAATTTTGGATATGCCGTATCCCTCTGAGTCTAGTTTCTAAAAGCATCAAACGAATCATGATTTCGATGTTTCTACAACAAGTTATGAACTTTCTACCGCAGACGTGTTGTGCTGAAAAAAAGTGACGAAAATTGAGTTTGGTATGCCTCAAGTTGACAATCAATCATTTTAAGAATATGTGTATTTATAGAAATCAAAAGTACATAAATTGTGTTCCTACAAATTATGGAAAACCCATATTTAAAACAAAATCATGGTAAATTTTCCTAGGAACCAAATTATGGTAAGTTTCTATAGGAATCAAGTTATGAAAAATTTTCATTGGAATCAAATATGGAAAGTTTTGAAAGACTCCATAAAAAAAATATATTTCACGAATGCTTCAAGCCTCGTCTTTAAAGGTTGGACAAGTTGGACACTGCAACAAGCCTCGAAGCAGGGGCATTTGTAGACAGTGAGATTTTATTGATAAATTCATATTAAATTTTGGATTAATCCATAAATTCATGATATATTGACCAAGTCAAATTACTAGTTACTAATATCAGATTAATATTTAAGTCAAAATATATGACTTAAATAAAGTCCAAATTACATTTGGATCAGTCCATTAGGTTGATAAGACGAGCCCAACTCATGTTCTTCAAGCCCAAGGGCCAAATTGCTTGGACAAAAATACCCCAAAACCCTAGCTCAAGCCTATATAAAGAGGTATTCATAAGACCAAAAGGAAGAAGAAAAAAAGAAAAGAAAAACACACACATAAATACATAGAGAATCCTTGCTCTTCAATGGTGATCTGCAAGTCTTCCGCATACAAAGAAGTCTTCGCTCCAAATGTTGAGCCGCAAGTATTCCATCAAACAAAGAACATCCGTGAAGAGAAGAATCAGGAGATTACATATTTTTTTCTTAAGAGATTTTATAAAGATTATAACCTTCGCATAAATTTAAATATAAATACTGTTGTTTGCTTGCTATTTTCCTTTCCTGTTTGCTGTATTCCAGGGACGAAACTTTAGACGCATACAATATTATTTATTAGAAAAACATAAAAAGAAAAAAAGACAAACAAATACTTCTATTTTTAAAAGAAACCTTATTGAAGAATATCATAAATTTCTTATGATTCATTAGTCTTAATGTACGGAAAATCGATATAGACAATGCACTTTGTGGTTCCGTTTTTTTTCTTTTCTTTTGATAAGTATATCTGTATATGTATGTATGGATGGTTCTTTTTCTTTTTAAAAAAAGGTTTCAAAAAGATTATATATATATACTGAAAATATATACAAAATTTCTGGAAATTCTTTTATTTCTTTACTTGCTATTAAGAAAAACAATTATTTTTTTCTTCACGTATAAGTACACTAATATTAAAATAAAATTTATATAAAATATTTTAAAATCGCGCGTAGCACGATCAAATTCACTAGTTAATAAAAATAAAATAATAAACTCATTATATTTATTATTATTTTCTTAATAAATATGCCAAATTAAAATTTGATAAGTAAATAAGAACGAAGGAAATACCAAATAAGAACGGTAAATCAAGACAGGGTTGAGCATCCAAAACTTAAAAATTATGCGTCTGCCATTCATATTCCACTTAATTGGTTAAAGAGTGGAGGAGAGTCAACGTTGGTACTTGGTAGTGAGCACGGAATGAAGAAAAATACTCCTTCCATTCATTTTTACTAATTGCTTATTTTTAAAATATATTTTAATTTTTAATATTCACTTGTGACATATAAAAAAAGAAAATCTATTTTTCCATGTTATACCCTTACATTAATATTTTTTTTTAAGATCTTATTTAATAAGAATAATTTGATATAGTATCTACTCTTCCTGTTCCTAATTACTTGTTCATTTTGACAAATCAAAAAACTATAAATTCTTTTTACCTATTATACCCTCTATTAATTATTTTAAATAATTTATCTATTTCATAATTAATAGGGGTAAAATATAAACTCAATATATCAATAATTATTTTCTTAATAGATGTGTTAATTATTAATTAAAAAATGAACAAGTAATTAAAAACAAATAAAATATTCATTAATCATTTCTTAATGAATATAGTAAATCATAACAAGTAAAAGTGTACGGAGACGGCAAAAAGCTTTGGCGCAGGGCTCATGAGTGACAGCATTGTTGGGAGAAGATAAAATTCATTCACTCTTTTCAACTGAGATCAGATGGGCTATTCTGACGTACTTCTTATCTCTCAAATCACTCATTGCTTTTCTCAACTAAAAAAACACTTGATTGTTAACTCTACCAACTTTCCAGCTGATTTTCTGGGACAACTAAACCCTATTCTTCCTGCTTTTCCACACTATTTATTTTTATTTTTGTATTCCCAGCCACTAGGGATTGAGTAATATTTTTCTAGAAATAAAGAATTTGGGGAATTCAACATTTTCATATTGAAAAGTAGTAAAGGTGATGTTGGCTTTTTGTAGATTTTATGGGGCTGTACAATTATTTGATCTAGCTTTTATCCGTTGCACATAATGCATTGTAACACTTGAACATGCATTCAAGAATAATGACAATTGACAGCAAATAATTAATGTGAAAAATAATACTTTTTCCGTTTAGAAATATTTGTACATTATTGATTTTACACATTTTTTAATAAATTATAAATAGAATATTAGTTTAACTATATCATCTTTTAAATATAATAAATACAATGTCTTGAAAAATGTAACAGAGAAATGTTATAATTAATGATAAAGGTAAATTTGAAACTAAGTGTAGAATTATTTATTGATTTCATAAAGTGGACAAGTATTGTTAGACATCCCAAAATAATACCACTCTTCACTTTTAATTGTCATGTTGTGCTTTTTGAAAGTTAATTTGACTATTTTTCAAAGTTAAATTAGATTACATTAATTCGATATTTTAAATAAAAAATTTAGATATTAAAAAATTATACGAAAAAGTGCTATAAATTCTAATTTTTTACATATCAATATAATTAAAAAATATATCTTAAAATATTAATCAAAGTTATTATCGTTTAACTCTAAAAAAGAAAATTATGACAATTAAAAGTAAATAAATATAATATTATAGTGAATAATTATTATCAGAAGAAAAGAATATACTGGAGTATAATAACTTTCGTAAACTCGGTCTTTAAGGTATGATAAATAAAAAAGAAAAAATAAAAGGAATGGATGGTGAAATAGTGGTAAAAGGAAACCTCGGGCCCCTAAAAACGTAATCATAACACTATCAAAACAACCAATAAATAATTGAATATTGCGTTTCGGGTTGCGTTTAATATGCTTTTGGGCTGGTTGGTAAGGAACAAGTTATTTCAAGATAATTAAATTTGTGATAAGTTATTTTATTATGTATATGATATAATTTTATCTCATAATTACGACAAAGATGATTTATTAAATAATTCAGTGACTATCTAATACCTTCAAATGTGAAATAAATTAATCCTTCATTTTATCGTAGGATTATTTTTTCTTATACCTCGTATCAAACGACTCATGAGATTATTAGTTTCTTTCTTTAAAAATAAATGTTTTTTTAACAAATATCACATTTATTAAAAAAATTATAATATAATATATAGTTTATTAAATTGTTTCCATTTAATAAAAGTTTCTTGAAAATTAAATGCTACTCCATTAAAAATATTGATCATCGTGCTCATTGGCTTGTTTTCCAAACTTCTAGTGTGGGAGTCTATTGCTTGCTTGGCTGGAAGAGCCGACGACATCAACTTTCCGGGATTGTTTACTCCCCACTCCAACTTAGACTTGTTTGCCTTTGGGTTCCATGAGAAGAGAAGAGGGAAAAACTTTGAGGGAGAGTGAAAGAGAGGGAGTGCAGGTGTGAGCCTTAGGTGGAAGGCAACAATGGGGGCAATAAGGTTTTTAGGGAAGAAAAGTGGAAGAAGAAGAGAAAAAATTGGGAGAGAATGGGGGAGTGGGGAGGCGGCTGATTTGAGAAGTGAGGTTAGTGTTCAAATATAAAACTCTGTTACTGTACGAGTTAGTTAACTACAGTAAATTTCCCAATGTTAGTTAATTAGTTTAGTGTAGTTAATTGATGCTTACTAGACTAGTTAGTTACCTCGATTAATGTGTCAAGTAGAAAGTTAGTTGGTTAGTTTTCAGGCTATATAAGCCAGTGTAAATGACTCTATTGGATTAACTTCTTCTCCTAGATCAATAATATTCTCTTCTCCCCTTTTCTCTAAATTCTGTCTAGATACATCACTACAATGGTGAGTTCATAAACTCACATTTTCTCATGGTATCAGAGCACAAGGTGTTGGGTCTATAGAACATGATTACAGTGGAGTTTAGATCTCCTCTAGCTAGTTAATCTTGTGTTTGTTCTTCTAGGCGAGTTCAGATCTCTTCTAGCTAGCTGCTTCTGCATTTTTTTTAGTTTTGAAGCTTGATAATGGTTGTCTTAAGAATTGATCAAAGTGATCCTCTGTATATTGGTCAATCTGATTCATTAGGAGCTATGTTGATTCCTATCAAATTGACTGGATCTGAAAACTATGGTGTTTGGAGCAGATCCATGAGGATTGCACTTTTAGGGAAGAGGAAATATGGTTTGTAACTGGTGCCTGTACCAAGGCATTATACAAAGATGAGCTGCACAAACAGTGGGAGACATGTAATGCCATCGTCTTGTCATGGCTGATGAACACTGTCAGTGAGGAGCTTCTTAGTGATATAGTTTATGCCACAACTGCATTCTCAGTTTGGGCAGATCTCAAGGAGAAATTGATAAGTCAATCGCATGAGGATCTACCAGCTGCACAAGGAGATCACAACACTCACACAAGGTACAGATTCTGTGTCACATTACTTCACTAAGCTTAAGACTTTATGGAGTGAGTATGATGCCGTGACACCACATCCTAGTTGTACATGTCCTCAGTCTAAGGAATATATAGAGCACCTTCAACAATTGAGACTAATTCAGTTTTTAAGTGGTTTAAATGAATCATATGATCAACCTCGTAGACAAATATTGCTTAAAGGAGTCACACCTTCCTTAAATCTAGAGCTGTCAATATGGGCTAGCCCACCCCATCCGAGCTAATACATACAGGCTTTGGCATATTACGGGCCAGGCCAGGCCAGCCCATTTTTGGTGTGGGCCAGAAAACGGTCGGCCCAACCCACAAGTACGTGGGCTACAGGCTTGCCGGGCCAGCCCACTTTTTTAAAAGTTATATATTTTTTTATAATTATTAAATTAAATTATAAATTATAATTTAAAAATATTATCATAAATATCGACAAAACAATATTACATGGTGTTAATGTTACTACTTGTTAATCAAATCCACAAATAAAATTATCTTTATAATATTTATTTTTAAAAAATTCAAGTAAAAGTATAAATATCTAAATAGAAATATTAACCTAACTGTTTTGCAATGATCACAATAAAACACAAAAAATATGACAATATTCCAACCATAAAAATGTAAAAAATAAACTCCTTAAAAAAACATGAAACTTATGGCGTATCTAACACATCATGAAATCTATGACATATCCAACACTTGATGATCTCTTC
>NW_006239153.1:529436-545945 GCF_000226075.1 Solanum tuberosum
TTATATGCGGTTTCAATTAGTTAAATATTAAAAAATAACTAAAATTGAGAATTATAATATTTAAATGTACACAAAAATATATTACCAGTTTGAGAAAAACCATGTAACCAGTTTTCAAGTAGCAACAAGTGTTTGGACATTTTCATGGTGGATGCAACTTCTATACTTGGTGATTTCCTAAAAAACTTTAAATAGATTTTGAGTTTGGATCTCTTTAATTTTAAATTTTATTATTATATTATATTTTTTAATTAATTTGTATTAGCCCACGGGCCGGCCCTACCTATATTTCTCAAGCCCCACAAATCAGCAGGCTTATTCAGGCCGGACTAAAAAGCCCTTTTTTTAAATGGGCTCCAAAATTTTTAGCCCAGCCCTATTAAATCCCGGGTTAGGCCAGGCCGGCCCAACAGGCCTAGCCCATATTGACGGCTCTACTTAAATCAAGCATATGCCATTATCATAGAGGATGAAATACAACATTTAGCATGCTTGGCTAATGTAGTTGATAAGTCAGACTCGATGGTGATGAATGTGAATAAGGCTCAAGGAAAGGAGTTTTTTAAAGGAAGAAGGTGTGAGTATTGTCACTTCACTGGTCACACCAAAGACAATTGCTATAAACTAATTGGTTATCCAAGTGATTGGAAGCTGAGGAAGAAAGCAGGTTATGGTAATAAGAACACTATTGGTGGTTATGGAAGAATGAACACTACTGGTGGTTCTGGTGGATTTGGAGGACATCATGTAGCCAACAATGTGTCTAGTAATTCAAGCAACTCCTATGATCAATCTCAAGTAGCTTCAACCAGCCAAGGAGAAGGAGATAGTGCACACTTAGCAAAGGCACAAACATTTACTGAGAAAGAGTACAAACATATATTGGATATGTTGAACAAAGAGGAGCCAAGACGAGTCAACATGGCAGGTATTACAACTTGCTTAATGTCAATTTTTTTTCCCAAGACTGGATTGTAGATTCTGGTGCAACTCATCTCATCACAACACACAAACAGTCACTGATCAAGAGTCATGAACTGAGTAAGTCACAGAAGAATCAGGTACATTTACCTACAGGGGATAGAGTGAACATTAATCATGCTGGTGAATCAGTTGTAGTTGATAATGAAATTGTGAGAAATGTTCTACATGTGCCAGACTTCAAGTTCAATCTGTTGTCAGTATCCAAGATCACAAGGGAACTATCTTGCTTTGTGTCATTTTATCCTGATTTTTGTGTTTTTCAGGACCTCTTCAGTGGCAGGGTGAAGGGGATTGGTAAGGAACAAGGAGGATTATACATGTTCAAAGGTGAATCAACAGTAAAGCAAAAAAAGACAGAACAATGTAATCAGCAGGCAATGGCTGTAGGAGTAACAAGTCAGGATATCCAGCTTTGGCATCAAAGACTTGGACATCCTTCCCAACATATCATGAAGCATTTAAGTCTAGTTCACAACAATAAAAGTGACATACTTACTAGTTGTCCTGTTTGTCCATTAGCTAAGCAAACAAGACTTGTATTTCCTAGTAGTAATTCTAGAGCTTCTGCTAGTTTTGATATGGTTCACATGGACTTATGGGGACCATACAAGACTCCTACCTTAGACAAGAAGCATTACTTTCTGACAATAGTAGATGACTATAGTAGATTTGTTTGGATTTACTTGTTGCAGTTAAAGTCTGAAACCATTGTGGCCATAAAAGTTTTCCTTTCTATGATCAAGACTAAATTTGGTGCATATATTAAAGTTGTAAGATCTGATAATGGTACTGAATTTTTTAATTCTCAGTGTATTCAACTGTTTCATGATCTGGGAATACTTCATCAAAGTAGTTGTCCATATACACCACAACAAAATGGTGTGGTGGAAAGAAAGCATAGGCATATTCTTAACATAGCTAGGGCCATCAGGTTTTAATCACAGTTACCTATTAGATATTGGGGATATTGCATCAAGGCTGTTGTGTATTTGATGAATAGATTGCCCTCCTCAACCATTGCAAATAAGAGTCCTTATGAGCTTCTTCATTCCAAAATTCCAACACTTTCCCATGTAAAGGTCATAGGCTGTCTATGTTATACTTCAGTATTGCCTAAGGGTGATAAATTTGCAGAAAGAGCTGTTCCCACTATATTTCTGGGATATTCAGAATTCCAGAAGGGTTATATACTGTTGGATATCAAGTCCAAGATATTTCTTGTAAGTAGAGTTATAGTGTTCCATGAAAATATCTTTCCATTTTCTGCAAAGGAGATGCACACAGATACTTCAAAGGATGTCTATGGCTCTCCATTAGAAGTTGTTGATACTTTCATCCTAGATTATGAGACTGATGCTGCTACAACCACAGAAGTTCATCATGACGAGGATGTTACTGCTGCTACAGACACAGAAGTTCATCATGATGAGACTGCTCCTATTGTCACTGAGGTTGCAGAAATTGCTACTACAAGTAGTGTCCCTATCAGTAATCAACCTGATCAACCTGTCAGAAGGACTTCAAGGAGCATCAAAGAGCCTGTTTGGATGAAAGACTATGCAGGGAAGAAGAAAAGTAGCACCAGACATCCAATAGCAAATTCTCTTAGCTATGGCAAAGTTACACCTTGCTACAAAGTTTTTCTGAGCAAATTTTCTGAGTGCATTGAACCAAAACATTTTCATTAGGCTTTCAAGGATGATAGATGGATTCAGGCTATGCAACAGGAGATTAAGGCTTTGGAAGAGAACAACACCTGGATAGTGGTTGAATTACCTAAAGGGATGCATACTGTAGGTTCTAAGTGGATTTACAAGATCAAATACAAGGCAAATGGTGAAGTGGAAAGATTCAAAGCTAGGTTAGTAGCTAAGGGATATAGTCAGCAGGAAGGCTTGGACTATCATGATACATTCTCACCAGTTGCTAAGATGGTAACAGTTAGGTGTGTAATTGCCTTAGCTGTATCAAAAGGATGGTTTCTGTACCAAATGGATGTCTATAATGCTTTTCTTCAAGGTGATATAGACGAGGATGTATACATGGAAATGCCTGAGGGTTTCAAAAGGTCAGGAGAGCACAAAGTATGCAGGCTGCTTAAATATTTATATGGGCTTAAACAAGCATCCAGACAATGGAATTTGAAGTTAATTAATGCTCTAGTGACTGCTAGTTTCACCCAAAGTGCCCATGATTATTCTTTATTCACTCTGAATAAAGGTGCAGACATTGTGATCATTCTAGTTTATGTTGATGACATACTGATTACTGGGAGTAACACACAAATGATCACTGCAACAAATGAGAATTTACATAGGCAATTCAAGTTGAAAGATCTTGGTGAACTCAGATTCTTTCTTGGCATTGAAGTATTGAGATCAACAAAAGGGGTAATTTTGAATCAAAGAAAATATATATTGGAACTTATCTCTGAAGCAGGCCTGACAGGTACCAAACCTGCTTCTACCCTTATTGAATCTAATGTGAGATTAACATCAATAGAATATGATCTAGCAAATGGTCATACTGGAGATGAAGCCCTTCAAGACATTATAACTTATCAAAGAGTAGTTGGGAAGCTATTGTATGCCACTATCACCAGACCAGATATCAGCTATGCAGTGCAAGCTTTAAGTCAGTTTATGAAATCTCCTAAGAAGTCACATTGGGAGGCAGCAATTAGAGTGATTAAATACCTAAAGGGTACTGTTGGTCAAGGAGTCTGGTTACAATCTACATCTGCTGCCACTTTGTCATGTTGGTGTGATTCAGATTGGGCTGCTTGCCCAAATACTAGGAGGTCTATAACTGGATATATAGTTAAGTTTGGAGAATCCTTGGTGTCATGGAAATCAAAGAAACAACAGACTGTTTCCAGAAGCTCAGCTGAAGCTGAATATAGAAGCATGGCTTCAGCCGTGTCTGAAGTCACTTGGCTGTTGGGGTTGTTTACTGAACTAGGTGTGAAGATTAACATGCCTATTACTATATTCAGTGATAGCAAATCAGCCATACAACTAGCAGCAAATCCAGTCTTCCATGAAAGGACGAAGCATATTGAAATTGACTGCCACTTCATCAGAGACAAGATCAAAGCAGGAACCATTGACACTGTCTATGTTCATTCTCAGCAGCAGCTTGCAGACCTACTAACGAAAGGATAGAGCCAAGCTCAACATTCATACCTTTTAGGCAAGCTTGGTGTGCTTAATATTTTGCACCCTTCAGCTTGAGGGGGTGTGTTCAAATGTAAAACTCTGTTACTGTACGAGTTAGTTAACTACAGTAAATTTCCCAATGTTAGTTAATTAGTTTAGTGTAGTTAATTGATGCTTACTAGAATAGTTAGTTACCTCGATTAATGTGTCAAGTAGAAAGTTAGTTGGTTAGTTTTCAGGCTATATAAGCCAGTGTAAATGACTCTATTGGATTAACTTCTTCTCCTAGATCAATAATATTCTCTTCTCCCCTTTTCTCTAAATTCTGTCTAGATACATCACTACAATGGTGAGTTCATAAACTCACATTTTCTCAGTTAGAATGGTAAAGGGTTTAGGATATAAAAAGGTGTTGGCCCTAAAAATTGGGTTTTTCAGTTCTTGGGCCCCAAAATTCGCCAATTTTTTAGGTTAGGACGAGGGTGGCATGGTGCGTCAGGTCAAAACATTAGTAGTTTGGGCCCTGGTGTGGCACGCCTGCAGTGCGCCAACAAGGAGAAACTTGCAGTGCACCAAGACAAATGATTAGTAGTTTGAACCCTAGCGCAATGCATATGTCTGTCTCGGGCTGAATTTTTCATTCTTTTTGTGCACTCACCTTTCTACATGATCTGTACCACCTTCCGCTATTCCTTCACATCAACCAAACACTATTAGATCAATTGTGGGTTGCCTTCCGCCCAACGCATTAATTTTGAGCATAGCACGACTGCTCTTTTTTTCATTATTTTCTTCTTTTTTGTATAGCTCTTAACTATTGCAATTACTGAAATTTAAACTAACACCTAAAAATAAAAAATACAGAAATTAAACAAAACACCTAATTATTACAAAACTTCAGAGATTGCCTTCTGTATAGCACCTAGTTTAACATTGCAGTTTGACCCACCTTGCGGATCATTCATCATTTAACATGAAAGCTTTTCTCGATCTACATCATTGCCAAAGTAGTGCTTAACACACTGTCCATTCACCAAAAAGGTTGAACTCTTGTTTTTATTTTTGAGCTCCACAACACCTTGTTGTGTCACTCTCAAAACTTCAAATGGCAAACTCCAGTTAGACCTTAGTTTTTCAGAAAATAACTTAAGTCTATAATTGAAAAATAATACATGTTGGCCTAGTTTGAAAATATGAGGGACGATGTGCTTGCCATGCCACCACTTGGTTTTCTCTTTGTAAAGCTTAGCATTTTCATAAGTATGGAGCCTAAACTCATCAAGTTCATGTAGTTTCCCTATTCTCTTCTTGCCAACTAGCTCTGAGTCTAGATTCAATTTCTTAATCGCCTAATATGATTGGTGCTCTAACTCTACCAGAAGTTGGCACACCTTACCGAATACCATGTGATAGAGAGAAGTCCCTATGGGTGTCTTGTATGCATTTTTATTGGCCCATAATGCATCATCAAGCTTTAAGGACAAATCTTTCCTTTGCACATTCATTGTATTACCTCTCAGTTCGACACCTCTACTTGGACCCTTGTATGTGGGTGGTATGTTGTAGCCACCTTATGAAAAATTCTATACTTAGTCAATATATTCTTTACCCAATGATTGAAGAAATGTGACCCCCATCACTAATTATGGATCTAGGAGTCCCAAACCTGACGAATATGTGCTTCTTGATGAATTTCATGACAACCTTCGAATCATTAGTGGGAATAGATATAGCCTCAACCCACTTGGGCACATAATCCACCACAACAAGAATGTATTTTTTTTTCTATTAGATTGTGGGAAAGGACTGATAAATCTATCCCCCACACACATCAATATTTCCACCTCAAGAATGTTGTTCAGCGAAATCTTATGTCTCTTTGTAATGGTCCCCATCCTCTGGCGTTTATCACATTTCTTCACATAGTACGCACATAACAAAGTCAACAAAAATAACTCGGATTGCAACACTTCATGGGGCGTACACTCACCTCAATTATGGCCTTCATAAGGCGTTGCATGACAACTATCTAGTACCTGCTTAACTTCATTCTCCAGAATACATCTCATTACAATTCTATTTGGACCCTGCTTGAACAAGTACGGGTCATCTCAAATGTATAATCTAGCATCATGGCTCAACTTCTTTTTCTATTGAGTGGGTTCTATAGGTGGAAACACCCCGCTTACCAACAAATTCACAATATTAGCATATCAGGGCAATTGAGTGATGTCTAAGGCCAACAATTTCTCATCCATGAACTCCTCACATATCTGACCTCCATTTTGCACATTTGAAGAATCCTCTAACCTCGACAAATGGTCTACAATATGATTATCTATACCTTTTCTATCTCTAATATCCAGATCAAATTCTTGGAGCAGTGAAATTCACCTTATAAGCCTTTGTTTAGTATTCTTCTTGTTAAATAGGTACGTAATAGCACCATGGTCAGTGTAAACAATAAGTTTAGTACCTACCAAGTAAGATCTGAACTTGTCAAAGGCATAAACCAAGGCAAGTATCTCCTTCTCAATCACTATGTAGTTAGTCTGTGCAGAGTCAATGGTTTTGCTCGCATAGTATATTCAATGGAACACAATTTCCTTGCGTTGACCCCACACTACCTCCCAGTGCTATATCACTAGCATCACACATGATTTCAAACGACAACTCCTAAATAGGGAAAATCAAGATTGGCAGTTCAATTAGATTCCTCTTAAGTACCTCAAAGGCCTAAACACAATTTTCATCAAATTCAAACTTCACCTCCTTCTCCAAAAGATTACACATAGGTAGCAGTCTTGGAGAAGTCCTTGATGAATCTTCTATAGAAACCAATGTGCCCAAGAAAACTTCTCACCCCTGTCACCAAAACCGGAGGTGGTAATTTCTCTATGACTTCCACTTTGGCTCTATTAACCTTTAGCCCGTGCTTCAAAACTTTGTGACCCAAAACTATGCCCTCTCAAACCAAAAAGTGACATTTTTCCTAGTTGAGTACTCGATTCGTCTCTTCGCACTGAGAAATAACTCTATCAAGATTGTGCAGGCATAGCTCAAAAGACTCACCAAAGACTGAGAAATCATCCATGAACACTTCCATAAAATCCTCCACCATGTCATGAAATATCACCATCATACATCTCTGAAATGTGGCTGGTGCATTGCAAATTCCAAATGGCCTATGCTTGAAATTATAAGTGCCATAAGGACAAAATAACGTGGTCCTTTCCTAATTCTCTAGGCAGTAACTATCTAGCTATACCCCAAATACCCATCTAAGAAGCAATAGTACTCCTGCCTTGCTAACCTGTCAAGCATCTTATCAATGAAGGGAAATGGGCAATGATCTTTTCTAGTGGACTCATTCAACTTTCGATAATCCATGCAAATTCGCCATCCAGTTACTTTCCTTGTAGGGATCAATTCATTCGTCAGTAGTATCATACCTCTTCTTTTTGGTACACACTGAACAAGACTCACCCATTCACTATCAGAGATTGGGTACAAGATTCCCTCATTTAGCCACTTGATCACCTCTTTTCTTACAATATTTTTTATCACATGGTTTAGTCGATGCTAGTGTTGTACACTCTGTTTGTATCCCTCCTCCATATAAATTTTATGTATACACAATGTTGGACTAATCCCATGTATGTCAGACATTTTCCACCCAATGTCTTTCTTCCTTATTTTTAGTATAGCCAAGGCCACATCCACCTGCACTTTAGATAATTCTGCATAAAGTATCACTTGCAAATTTCATTTTCACCCAAAAAGGAATACCTTAGTCTAGATTGAAAGGTTTTCAACTCCAGATTAGGTGCTTCTTCAACTAACGACTTGGGTGGAGGCCCTAAAACTCGATTCAATGGTTCCACATAGCTCCTCTGGATCCCCACATTGTCTACATCTAGAATTTGCACTAACTCTTGTACCTCTGCATCACCAAAAATATCATGACCCACTAGCATTCTCTCTAATGGATCTATGGATGTAATGTAGTGAGCTTCTACAACAAGATCTATCGCAATGATGGTAGACAATTCTTCATACACCACCAACAATTTCAAAGATCGATACACATCAAACACTTCCACTTTGTCATGGGCTCTCATTGTCAACTGATGATACATCTATCAATGCTCACCTAGTAGCCAAGAAAGGTTTCTCCAAGATGAATGGTATCTCAAGAGCAGGCTATAAGTTCAACACCACAAAATCTATCGGAAAGATCAACGAACCAACTTGCACCAACATATCTTCTGCCACCCCTTTTGGTTTAGCAATGGATCTTTCTACAAGATGCAGGATGAATAGATGTTAGTGGTTGGTTTAGGACTACCTAGACCCAACTTTGTGTACAATGATGTTGGAATAAGCTTGATTCTGTCACCAAGATCATGCAACCCCAGTCATGGGTACTTTGCCCTATTGTAATATTCACAGTGAAATTACCTAGATCTTTCAATTTGGTGGGTAACCTATTTTGCATTCTCGAGTTGCACTCCTTAGAAGTACCACCATCTCATACTTAGTTAACCTCCTCTTGTTCACCACAATCTCCTTCACATACTTGGAATATTTTGGGATTCCCTAAAACACATCAACAAGCAGCAGATTAATGTGAACTTGCTTAAGTAAAGATAGTAACTTACCAAAACATTCATCCTCCTATTTCTTCTTAAACTATTGTGGAAATGGAGGAGGTGGTTTCACTTTATTTATTACACTATCACCATGAGATGTTTTCTCTACCTCTTCACTTGCATTCTCCTCTCTTACCGCCTCTAGAACTTTATTTTTAGGCATCAACTCTTCTAACTGTAGCCCACTTCTAGTACCCACAACATTGGCCTACCTTGGGTTTGGGTCAGTGTTACCCAGAAGGCCTCCTTGTAGACGTGAGTTCTGTGTACTAGAAAATTTCCTAAACTGCTTCTTCCAAAGTCTGGGTAGCTAACTAGTTGTTTCACTAGTCTTGTACAAGTTTATCAACATTCACACTCACTCTTACCTGATATGTCATGATTTTCTATAACATCTCATTAGTACTCATGTTCCTTTGCTGGGCATTTTTACTAATACCTTGATTTTATTGTTGGTATTGTTGTCCACTGCCTTGAGGATGGTAATGGTTCTGATTCTGATTACCTCCCCATGAGATGTTCAGGTAGTTTCTCCAACTTTGACTAGAGGTGTTGCCATTGTTTTGTGCTCCTCCACCTCTTTGCGCATTTCCTACATAGTTCATTGAATCTGGATTTGAGCCACAACATTCAGTAACATGTTCAATACAATCACACACTTCGCACCACTTTTGAGGTTGTTGTACCACATTTACTTCAACCTGTTGTTGCCTAAGTGACATTTTTCTAAAATACATGTTCATCATGATTTTCATAGAGGCAATTTGTGCAGTTAAACCAGTTACCACATCAACCTCTAACATTCCAACAGTCTTTTGCACCATGGGTCTTGCACTATCTCCATTCCATTCTAGGGTTTTCTTTTGCATTTTTATTTAATAGAGAAAACAACTCATCATATATCTTTTAAGGCATGTTCCCCTATTGCAGAGTGGAAGGAATATTGCATTTGGTTTGAGACCCTCAATGAAAGTGTGAATTAGCACCTCATTGGCTTGATGATGATGTGGACAACTAATCAACAATTATTTGAATATGTCCCAAGCATGATATATATTCTCTTCCCCTCTCTGTTTGAAGCTCAAGATCTCACACTTCAATTTAGTGGTTTTACTGGAAGGAAAGAATCAAATCAAGAATTTTTGAGCCGGATCATCCCAAGTCATGATGGAGTTTGTTGGATCTGACAACAACCACCTCTTCTCTTATCCCAATAGTGAGAATGGAAACAGTCTCACATAGTTAGAAGATATCCCTGTAGAAATGAAAATGTCACTAATTTCCAAGAATTTTCTAATATGCACTTGCGAATCTTTATGAGGGAGGCCGGCAAATTTTCCAATGGTGTGAATCAATTGCGCCATATCTTGTTTGAGCTTGAATCTACCCCCGAGTGGTGGTTTCTAAACACTGGAAGTAACATTGGATGTGAGTGGGATTGTCACATCACACACTAACCTAGTTGTCATCACTACTGTTTCCTCTTGCGAAACTTCTACTTGAGGAATAGGGAATGCTAGAGCCAATTGCCTTCTTTGTTGATGTAAAAATCATTCAGGTTCCAGCAACAACTCCACAAGTTCTCCCTCTTTGCTCTAGCGTACTAATATGAGTCACCTATAAGTAAGAACAACTAAGTTCAAGTTGTCAACACTTGAACAATTAATATATAGACTAAGAAAATCAAGTATAAACTAATTCTAAAGTCCCCGACAGCGGCACCAAAAACTTATTACTCCCAAATGCACACACAAGTGTACATGGTCGCACAAGTAATATAGTGGCTCTAAAAGAGTTATGTTATCAAACCCAAAAGACTTACGACTAGTTTATATCGAATTTAATTAAACCCACAAATTAATGCAAATGTGCCTTAACAAATCAATTTTGTATTTATAAACTACAATTGCAAGACTTTAAGAATTAGAAATACCTGAAGATGTTCGACTTCAAATTTAGTGTTAACAAAAATTGCGACAATTCCAGGGCTACATCATACTAAGAATTCATGTTTAACATCTCTTTCATGGATTTAAGATGGTTATGAAATTATTTATTTACAAGGTTAATTTTATGATTATGATCTCCCGACCTCTAATCACCTTTCCTAATGGACAGTCTAACTACATCATTGAGTGGGGATAGATTGAATCAACAGTGGAACATTAAGCTATCATCTTGTTACATAACCAAACATGGCACCTAGGTTTATCCCTATCCTATACACAATGAAATTCAAGTTATATGGAAGAAAAGATCATGCTCCTTGTGTTCCACGTCTTATCCCTTTATTCCTAGCCCTAGTTCAAAAGTAGAAAATATATTTATTCTATTGGTAATCAAGCATCAAAATAGTAATATAAAAACACAAGATTAATTTATAAGATAACCAACTTCATCCAATGAAATTAACGTTCAACATTCATTCAGAACCATAGTCTCAGAACAATGGTTTTTAGCTACTCATGGTAATAAAAAACATAAAGACAATTGTTTTCATAAACTTCAATGTTTCTAAAGAGTAGAAGAAAAGAAACCTAAGGTAAATTGTAATCCCTTGTTCTTGCACTTGAAAAATAAGACGGAACCCTAAAACAAAGGCCTAAGGTTCTATTTATGAGGTTTTGAAAAATAATTCATCTTCCTTGTTGGATTCGGAATCCTAAAAAATCTAGAAATTCATCGAGGCTACGTTGGGGTGGCATGCCAACACTAGGCACCAGTAATTGAGAGGCTGGAATGGTGTGCTAACATTCGGTGTCTAAAGTTCTGGCTTTGGCGCGGTGCACTTGCAACACAAAAAAACCTGGGCTTGTATAGTTTAGGTCCAGTGATGATGCACCACCAATCTGCCCCAGCCCAGTTCTTCTTTGTGTGTTCTTTCGCATGCTCTTTTGAGTTGCGTCCATGCTTTCCTCATGTGCTTCAGCTCCCGTGTGCTTAATTTCCCTTCAAATATCTTGTATTATCTAATCACACGTCTTAGTATGCAATCATCGCAATCTCAATCAAACATAACAATTAGAATAAATAATGCTCTTAAAACTAAAGGCCTATGAAGGCAAAATATAGTTAATAGGCATATAAATACACCCAAGATTACAAAAAAAATACCCAAATTTAGAGGTCGAGGTCGAACCACGAGAATTGGAATATGGGATCACCTACAATTGATTTCACAACTCAAAGCAAATTAGTAAATTGAATTCTCAACACGCATGTATATTATATAAAATAGGAGGGGGTTTTAGTAACAACTAAAATTCACCAATTTCAAGTAAAAAATGGGGAATCAACTCAAATATGATCTACTAAGTGTGGAAAGGACTAGGTGTGTGTATAACGGTTGGGGTTTAACTCAAATAGGTAAGATTAGTCACAACCAAATCGATGGATTCATGGATAGTGTTTGGTCTAGGCTACATTTGATACTCTCTCGAACTATCAAACGTATGTCCCTAGGATTCTCTCGAACTCCAAGACATTTTCCAATTAAACACCAAATATTGCCTGAGTAGATAGACTATCCCTAGCTCATACCATTAAATGAGAAATTACTCGAATTATCTCATCCCTGGCTTAAACCCATACACTAATTTCAACAAGTCCTCACTATTGAGTCTTACCCAACTCCATTTGCTTTGCCAAGCCAAAATAGTGTTAGAGATCTCAATCAATATTTGCAACTACTAATTTTTAGATTAAAACTTCAAGATAACAATAGATTTATGTAATACAATTATTTAGAACCATTTGATAAAATACATTTGGGGTTTTACACCCTCATCAAGCACACACACCTAGCTAAGGATTTAGTTGTTCATAAAAGAAGAAATACACAGTACCCATGTAAGAAATTTCCATTTCAAGTAAATGTGATTAACAAAATCTGAAATCCAAGACCAGAGTTATACAAAACCAAGGTTTCTTCCTCTACAAGCTAAGAAGTTCTTCACTATACTCGATGAATATTCTTTCCACCAAAAAAAGAATTCTGTTCTTCTATCCCTAATTGGGAAGAAGATAAAGGTACATAATTAGAAAAATCCCTATACTATCATTTGAACCATCCAAAGGAAGCACTAAATTCCTTAATTGTGTTTTTCCCTTCAGCCTCCTTCTTTGAACTTGCGTTGAACCGGTGGAATGCTGATCCAGAATTGTGGAGTGCCAATCGCTTTTCCGCTTTGACATTCATTTCTGATAAGAGTATCTACACTGGGATAGGTGAACCGCCAATCAAGTGTTGTACCAAGATAATTGAGGCATCAACACTGAGTCATCTTTTCTCCATTCAAGCCAGTGTTTAGCCGGTGAGGCGCATGTTGGTTCTATGGGACACCAACTTTCATTAATTTGAGTCCAATAAGTTGGTAAAAGACCAACTTATCAAACCCCCAAACTTGAACTATTGCTTGTCCTCAAGCAACGCATAAGATTCAACCTCAGCTACACCTAAGATAGTATTTGTATAGTTAAGCACTTGACTCAAAGTAACAAAAATGAAAGACTCTATATACAAGCACAACTCCCCATTGGTTCTAACACCATTCACTAGGCAAAGTTTTTTCATCTTTTCAAACAAAACACCTTTTAAGCACAATTCTGGGACAATCTTTCATTCAAGCACAATTCTAAAACATATCATGCCAATGCCATCAAACCTTCCCAGGTTTCCTGAAGATTTACGAGAATTTCTTTTCCTCATGCAACTCCGTTGAAATGAAGACTTCACAAATCACCTGAAGGATGCCATGCCACTGATACAAAAGAAAATCCCACACACAAATAAGAATAACAATTCAAGGGATTATAGATCATACCAAGACACTCACTCTCACAAATGAATTCAAGTATACACACATGGAGCCATAGGCTTACCCTGTATGTAGATCTCTACTATTGTAGATTGGCAATGCTCAAAATCCCCAAGGACTTGTAGGTTTAACTTAGGCTTGGGCAAAAGGTGTGGTATCATTTGGTTAGTGACTAATATGCCTCCCTAATGCTTTGATTTCTCAATTAAGCACGCTGCTCACATTTTTTATTTCACTTTCTACCTTATTTCTCCTTTTTATGATGCTCACTTATTCCAACTTTCATTCTTGTTTTCACTTGAGACATGTGCACACATTGAGCTAGCACCCACAATTTTTCATTCTTTCATTATAACATAATTCAACACTTATCAATTTAAAACTTATGGTGCTTTATTCTTTTAGCTCAAACCTATTTGTTCTATTAATGCATAAACCACCAAACTTAGGCTTTTGCCTACCTTTCAAATCATTCACTTATTTTTCTTTTCTTCTCTAGAATTAAGCTTTTAGCCTACATCACAAATCATAAGAAACTAGGGAAACATGAGGGTTTCAAGATAGAGAGTTGCAAACGTTCAAGTATGCAACATGTTAACAAAAATAATTCTACTTAAGCTCAATGAGGCTAGGTAAGAGTACATCAATGGAGCAAAAATTTGGGATGGAGTGGCTAGTCAAAAAGGGCTAGGTATCTTTTGCCTTGAAACATATTTTGGGCAAGTTCTAGACAACATGCATATACAAGAATGAATCAAATCCTTCCTCGACAAGGCATTACAATCCAACACACTCTCAAGTTAGTCTCAAAATCAATTAAATCGAATAACTTTTGAAAAAACTGCAATGGGAAGAGCTCTCACTTGTAAATCACAAAGCCAAAACAACAATGTATGCATCATGACAAAATATTGCTCTCAATTTACTTTTTCCCATTTTGAAATCATTTTAACCATTTCTTTGCCAATTAAAATATTTTTTGTGGTCCCACTTGCAAGAGGTGCGACACAAAACTAAATTTAAAATGAAACCTTGGCATTTTCGCATAAGAAATTCACCACTCAATCTATTATAGGGAAACACCAACTCAGTTCGACATAAAAAAATTCAATGATAATAAAAAGAAAAAGAAAAGTTTTGGTCCTTGGGAAAGAACCGTGACAATCTTTGGAGTTTATTAGACTAACTACTATTCACAATGACGATATTGAATCATGCGTCATGAATTCATTGAGAGAACAAGGCCTTTTTGAAGGCATTAAGTGTGAATTCTAAGCATGGCTAGTAAACTAATAGAGAAATATAAGACTAACCTAGCTAACAAACTACAAAAAACATGTTTGACAACACTTAGGGCCTGTTTGGATTGGCTTAAAAGTTAGTCAAACCTACTTTAAAGTCATCTTTAGCTTTTGAGAGTGTTTGGCAAATGAAAAAATAACTTAAAATAAGTTTAGAATGACTTTAATTTTTTTATAAAAAAATCTAAAGTAAGACTTTCTAATTTTTATTTTTTGACTCAAAAGTCATTTAAGGTTGACAACCGATATCAATTCTATTAGCTATTTCCATATATACCCTTGTGAAATAAACCCTAAGATCTTAAAGTAGTCAACTTTTTATAATGTTAACTTTAAGGATATTTTGTACATTTTGATTTTTTAAAAAGAAGTATTTGACAACACTTATGTACCAAAAATATCAACAACTTTTTTATCCAAACACATAACTACTTATTTTTAAAATAAGGTTTAGCACATAAAATGTTACTTTTTAAGAAGATATTTTTGCGTTCAATCCAAACGGGCTCTTAGTTCAATACTCCACAAAGAGATCTAAAATCAGTTGTCACATTTTCACAAAATTTTAAAATGTCTGCTACTAGGCATCAAAATAACATACAAATGATCAATTTAAATACCGTCTAACTTCAAAATTTGCAGTGTATCCAATGTTATTATAATAAGGTCAAAAGTGGGGGAAAATTCCTTGGATCACTCTTCTTCATCCTCTTCATCATTTGTACCATCATCAAATTGCTTCTAATGACACACTAGACTCTGCTTCACCTCTTTATGAGTGGGTTGTCCTCACGGATGCATGCCTCCATGGCCTGCTGCATCTCTGCCTCCTCCTTATCAACCCCTACTTTGAAAATTCTCATACTTCGCATCAAAGCATCTATTAGTCTAAGGGTGTTCTTCAGAGCTCTCATTACCGCATCCAATATAGCATTATTACTTCCCCCATTGGAGATTTCCCTTTAAGATCTTTCATATCAATCTTCAAAGTATTGACAACTCCTTCGATCACATCAACACATTTACATAAGTTGTTTACACTATTAGCCAAGCCCCTAATTGTTCTTTTTGACACAGTCATGAGCATGTCAGGTAGGGATTTTGCAAGCTTTTTTAGTTGGCGGTCATTGAAATAAGTTACTTCCATCAGTGTGTGGTAGGCATATTGGTTGGATGATGATAGTGATGACGATTATTCCTGGATTACTTTTCTCTCTCATCGAGGCATGTTCCGATTCTGCGAGAGTTGGTGCATCTAGAGAATCAAGGGGGGAGATTAGTCCTCCAACCTTTGAGCTTAATGCTTTTTGATGTTTGGTGCATTGGCGTCTCTCTTGCGATCCATATCAATCACCTCAAAAGCAAGGGGAGGGGGCAACATCAAAGAGAAAATACCTCACATGGGCACGAGCACACAAATTGTTGGTTAGGACTGGGAAAGGAATAGAGAGAGTCTTTTGGCATGAATTTCTTCATATTTTCACCGCAACTCTCTCCCCATAGTTGATATGGAACTTGTCATTAAAAAGGTAATGAGCATGGCAGCTTTGTTATGGACTCTTGATACGCTCAAATTATACCTCCCTAAAGAAGTATA